>NW_004086695.1:0-24107 GCF_000220395.1 Ichthyophthirius multifiliis
AGTGTGTTTAAAATAATATTCTATTTATTCAAAATAATACAAACAAACAAAAAACTTAATATAATAATAAAATTTTTATTTATTTTTTTTAAAAAAAATTCGGATAATATATAAAAATATAAAATTAATAAATTAATAATTATGTATATATTTATATATAAAAATTCATGTTTATTTTAGAATTTAAACAAAATATAAATATTTTTTTTATTTTTTTTCTAATTAGTTAATATGTTATAGATTATCAAAATTATTACTAAAATTTATTATTTTATATCTATTCGAATATCTTTTTTATATTTTCTAAAGTAGATTCATGATATCTTAATTTAATAATATGAATAGCTGCATTTTAATAATCTTATTAATCTAATAACTAATTAATTTTATTTATAGTTTCTTTTTTTAATTAATTAACATATTATTCATGTTAATCCAATTCATCTTTATTATTACAATCTTCTATTTCAAACCTAATTTCCATAACTTCTTTCAAAAAATATTCATCATCTTTTATGGTTTCTAATAATTCATCTTTTTTACCATGAGTTAATAAATTAAGCTATAATAAAATAATATTTATATATTTTAAAAATATAAATTAAAATAAATATATATATAAAAATAAATTAAAAATGCATACATATATATATATATATTTATAAATTTATTTATTTATATTTTTATATATTTATATATTTATATATTTTTATATATTACTAAATATTCACTTCTTTGTAAATCATCTTTTAATGCTTTATAAGCTTCATTTATATACATACTGTAAGTTTCACTAAATTTGAGCATTTTCTTTTTTTATATATTAATTAATAATTCACCTTTTATAATATATATAAAATACATCTGATTTAGAATGATATTTATCAGGATGGAAACATTTTTGCAATTTTTTATATTCTTAGTCTAATTTTTTTTCATTTATTTCAAATGTTGGTTTTCTTTTTTTTTTTTTAATTATTATTATTATTTAAATTATTATTATTTTACAAATTAAATAATTTAAAATAATTCAATCCCGCAATTCCTAATGTTGGATCTTATAAAAAATTGCATTTTCCGCATTAAAATAAATTAGTTTGGAATATTTTACTATCACAATTCCAACATTATGGTTTAATTTAATGTATTATTAATTTTTCATCTTTTTATACCATATTTTTTTTTTATTTTAATTTAAATTATAGTATTTTTATTGAAAATAAAAAAGGCTTTTTTTTCTAGAGACTATAAAATTTCTACTCTCAATTAACATATGTGGTATAAATCTAATCATTTTATATATTGTTATTATTTCTTGGATATATATATTTTTTTTTCTATTGAAAATAAATTAAATTTTTTTCTTTTTTAATTTTATGCCTATTTTTATTAATATATATAAAAAAATGCTAATTTATTTTAGAAATTTATTATTTATATGTTTTAATGTAAAAAAGAATATATTTTATAAAAAATTATTAAATATAACATTTTTTTGGAATAATAGTATATTTATAAAAATTAAATTTTAAACAAATAAAAAAGAATAATCGAAAAAAAGTTTAATTTATAATTAAACATATATTAATAAATTTTTAATAAAATAAAATAATTAAATATTTATATAATATATAAATAAATAATTATTATATGTTTTTTTTTACTTCTTCTTTATGTTATATAATAAAAAGTATATTTTATTTCATATTTATAATAAAAATAAATGTATTTTTTCGTAAAAGAATATTAATTTATCAATTTAAAATATTTAATATATAATTTATATAGTTATTTATATAAAATTTCTATGTATATTTAAAATAAATAGAATTAAATTATCATGTAATTTACAAAATAAATAAATACGTATTGTTATACACTTTCTTTTAAAATAACATTTAAATTAGAAAAAAATACTTTAATTTATATATAAAGATTTAATTTAATATTTATCCCTTCCCCAAACATTAAATATAAATATTTCATAAAAAATTAACATATGTCATAATTTTATAAAATATAAACATTTAGAATAAAAAAGAATAATAAAGAAAAAACTTAAAAAAATAAAGATAAATAAATATAAAAATTTTAAACATTAATTTTTTGCTACAAAATAAACAATAAATATAAGATATACATAACGAAAAAAAAAAAAAATTCGAAAAAAATGGAAAACGATGATGATTATGATTTTCATGACTACTCATATATAAAACTAAAACAAGATTACGAAAACCGTCCTTTATTTTTAAGCCCTGATGGTTATATATTTCTAGAAACATTCAGTCCATTATACCGTACAGCTTATTAATTTTTAATATCAATAGCCGAACCTATCCAAAGACCATTAACTGTACATAAATTTGTAATGAGTAAATATTCATTATATACAGCTATGGTATTATAATACTAACCGCAAGATATAATATTGTGTTTGAAAGAATTATCAAAGAATCGTGAAATTCCTTAAACAATAATAGACTATATATTATAAAACACAAAAAACTACGGATCAGCTCGTTTGTTTTTAGACGGCTAGAATTATTTTTTAGACATAGAAAGTAAAATATGGGAGTAAATAAAATACGATAATCCTTAAATAAAGAATCTAATTTGTGAAACTGAATTTTCATTTGACAATATAATTAAAGAAAATAAAGAATTAAAAGAAATACAAAACGATTTAAATATATTTTTTTTCAAAAAAACAATAAAAAAATAACCATAAAATGAATCAGATGATGAAGATAATAATAAAGATAATTTCATAAATTAAATAATAAACTAAAAAAAAAAAACAAATAAATCCTTCAAAAGAATACAAATAACCGGTGATTATTTCGAAATAACAAAATCTGTTATAAATGCAAATGTCCCTTTGATTCAAGAATACGATTTCTAAAAGTAGGATTCCTTTAAATACTTATAAATGGATATTTAACCGAAAATGAAGATTCGATATTACCAAGAAAAAGCGTTAAAAAATATTTTTATAGAACAAAAAGCTCGGTCAGGTTTAATTATATTACCATACGGTGCTGGCAAGACTATAGTAGGTGTGATAGCTATAGAGAGAATAAAATAGAGTACAATAGTTATTTGCGATTCTGATGTTTCAGTAGATTAATGGAGAGATGAATTAGAAAGATGGACTACAATAAGTAGAAATAAAATAGTAAGATTTACTGGAAGAATAACTGATGAATGGATAACTAGAGAAACCGTAATTATATATAAAACTAAATGTAAAAAAAATAATAAAAATATTATATATATATATATATATATATATATATATATATATATACATATTTATTATAGGACGATCCTATTATTTTATTAACAACATATTATATGTTATCAAAAAAAAGAGAAAAGAATCAATCTTAGACTTCTAAAAAATAATAATATATTTAAACTATTTAAGAAAAACAATGGGGAGTATGCATTATTGATGAAGTACATAAATTACCAGCAAATACATTTTAAAACGTTTTAAAATAATATAAATTTCACTTCAAATTAGGACTAACAGCAACCCCGTATAGGGAAGATGAGAAAATAAGTAATCTATTTTATATGATTGGTCCTAAATTATATGAAGAGAACTGGCATGATTTGGTTAAATAAGGTTTTTTGGCAAGTCCTTATTGTGTAGAAATACGATGTAATATGGCTGAATACTGGAAATAATAATATGATAGAAAAAATGACATTTCTTAAAAAAGATATTTTATAGGCGCTTAAAGGGAACTTTTACATACTTCGAATCCTAATAAATTTAATGTTTTGGAGTTTTTAATTAAAATACATGAAGATAGAGGTGATAAAATACTTGTTTTTTGCGATAGACCTGTAGTTTTGGAATATTACTCCAAAATTTTAAAATATCCAATCGTTTCAGGAAATGTGTAATAAGATGAGAGAAAAACAATATATAATTTATTCAAAAATACAAATTAAATTAATACTATTTTTCTTTCTCGCGTAGGTTTTTTATATATTAATTTTAACTTTAATATATATTAACTATATAATTAGGAGATACTGCTATTGATCTTCCTTCTGCTAATGTAGGTATTTAAATAGGAATACATTTTAAAAGCAGAAGATAAGAAGTTTAAAGATTAGGTAGAATTATGAGAGCTAAAGGAAATTATGATGGATAATATAATGCTTTTTGGTATACATTAGTCTCTAAATGTACAGATGAAGTCAATTATTGTTTAAGTAGATAAAAATGCTTAATTAATTAAGGTTTTAAATACGAAGTTTTGGATGAAAGTGACCTTCCATTTAGAAAATAGCCATAGAAATTTAAATGGATGAATAAAATTAATGAATAAGATTATTTATATGATATTTTAATGAGCTAAGAGGATAAAATTGATAAGAAAGTCTCCAGTTCAAGTAGCTCGGGAAGTGATTCAGAAAATAATGTTCATAATATTCAAATTTAAACAAAAGAAAGTAATGTTTTGTTCTCTAATTTAGCTTTGTATAAAGAAGTTATTGTTAAAAAATGATTTTTTGTTTGTTTTATAATATAAAAAATAAATAAACAATTATATAAATGTATTTTATAAAGAATGTTTAAAAAAAAAAAATATATATATATATATATATATAATTTTATTATATTACATAAATATTAACGAGTTATGTTTTTTATATACAAATTTTTAATTAATTCTATTATAAATTTAGAAAAAAAATTAAATATTATATTTTTTAATAAATTAATTATTCTATAAATTAAAAAAAAACAAAAAACAAAAAACAAAAAACATAATTTAAAAAAAAAAAGCAGAAAAAACTAATAAACATGAAATAAAAATAAAGACATAAAAAAAAAAAAAAACCACGAAAATTAATATTTTTATAAAAAAAAAAATATTTATAATAGAAATAGATATAAATACATTATTAAAGAATTAAAATATTAACTTTTTGTAAAAAACAACTTATATATGTATATAAGTAAATATTTTTTTAAATAATAACAAAAATAAAATCATAAATCACCAACTCTTCTTCTTCTTCTTCTTGGTTAAGGCTTTCCACAAGGACAATTATCATCTCCTTTTTTATTAGTCCATTTGCAAATAGATCCATCTTCACATTCACATTCTCCGTTATCATTATCAGTACATTTCATCATTTTATATGTACATTTGAATTCTTATGCGATTTACATGCAATTTCCTTGAACATATTTTACAGAAATACCTAAAATTACTAATAAAAGACATATATATAAGAAAGTTTTCATTTTTTTTTTAATTTATTTCTTTCTATTTTTTATTTATTTAATTTTTCTTTATATTTTTTTATATTTTTGATAATATATTTAAAATCTTTTATATAATATGTTTTATTTTTAAACATTATTAAATTTTTATATATAATAAGATATTTAAAACCCGATTTTCTTTTAAAAAAATAATAAAATATTGAACTACATTATTCTAAATTAAAAAAAATAGTAAAACAATGACTAAAATAAAATAATATATAATATATAAAATTCTAACAAAAAAAATACAAAAAAAAAAAAGCTCATCATTCATCATTCCCAAACATGAATATTTCTATCACTTCCCACACTCCAAATATTTCCATCTAAAAGTACACTAAAATTATTACACGGTCCTTTATGTCCTTCCAAACTATGTACACACTACTTTATATTCAAATCCCAGAATTTCACTGTTCCATCAGCACTAGAACTGACTATAACCTTATCTGCGAAAAGTGCTACTTTTGTAATTTATGAAAAATGAGACTCCATTTTGGCAATAATAGACCCTGTATGTATATTCCATACAAAATACACTTATCATAACTTCCAGATACCAAAGTGATATCATCAGGTAAAAAAACGATTGTAAAAACGTAATCTTTATGTCCTAATAATGTTCTAACTTCATTAGCATTATGATTTTTTTTATTAATTCTCCACACTTTGATACTATTATCTGACGATCCAGATACTAGACACCTCTAGTTTTCAAAAAGGGAATATTTCTTACCTAAAAAAGTCCTAAAAGGTTAACATAAACACAAAACTTCATTACTATGTCCGGATATAGTTTTTAAAGTTTCCCCACTTTACAAATCCCAAATTTTAATAGTATAATCTGCACTTCCACTAGCCATAAATTGTCCACTTAAGTAAAGTAAACAAATAACCCCACAAATATGTCCTTTAAGGCTTTTTATTAAATACTACTGAGAAGATTATTATTAGTTAATATCTTTTGGAGTACTTGCTATTTCATCCTATTTAGCTAATTATTAAGGAATATTCCACATTTTAATAGTTTTATCGTAACTTGCACTTATTAAATACCCATTAGGGAGACTTATTAAATCCCTAATTCCATCTGTATGACCTTTTAATATCAAATAACATTCCATATTTTACAAATCCCATAATCTAATGGTATTATCTTCACCTCCAGTAGCTATTTTAGAATTGTTTTAGAAACTACAAATACAATAAATAGCCCTTTAATGTCCACTGGGAAAGTCTTAAGTTTATTAAATTTTTCGAATTTGGTCCATTTTTATAGTCTGTAGAACGTTTTGGGGTACTTAGTTGCTTATAGTCTAGTTAAATAAACGACTTTAGCTAAATGAAGAATTTTCTTGTAATAATGATTCTTAAATATTTGTTTAAAAAGAATCATTTTCTTCAAATAATTTTTATTAGTAGTTTATTAAATTGGGAATAGTTTAAAGTATTTTTTCTTAAAATGAACAACTTTAAGTCTATAAGGAATCTATAATTTCTTATTTTACCTTTATTTCCCTTTATTGTGTTTATAAAATATTCTTTAAATGAGGTTTTAAATAAACAGTATTCTCATTTCTACTTTTTTAATCCTAAATATATATATATATATATATATATAATAAATATTACTTCAAATAGTGTTTCTAATAAATTTTAAAGTCCTTTATGTGTTTAAGTTTCATATGAATTAATTAATTATTCAAAAGATTAATTTTTAAAAAGGATTGATTATTAATATTATTCACAAACTAAACAATATAAATTAGATGATTTATTTAAAAACTCTTCTTATATTTATTATAATTAAGAAACAATACTTCTCTTCATTTATTCGAATGCTTCTTGTATTTGTTCCATGATTTTATTTATTTAAATAGTAAACTTATTTTTTTCTTCTTCTATATGTTATTTATAATCATTTTCTATATTTTTCCTTTAATTTAAATATTTGTATATCTCAGGATCTGAATTTAAGCCTTTGGCATCTTAAATATTCTTTTGCTAATATAAAAATTCTTCTATATCTATAAGTTCTTGTTAATTACATGGAATTTGATTCTTATGGATACACGATGAGCAAAATAATTAATTAGAAAATTAATTCGAAAAATTAAAAAATTCTACTCGTTTGTTTGGATGTTAGTTACAATATGGGTAAGAAGGAAGTGTATATGACATTTTTTAATTTTAATATAATATATGTTTGTTGGTTTTTTTTTTATTATTATTATTATAATTATTATATATTAAATAAATATATGTTTTATTTTTTATTTATTTTTCTTTTTGTTTTGTTTTTTATTTAAATATAAATACATATACACAATTTTTATATGAAATTAAATCAAGAAAATATAAAAAAGGCTTCAAAACAATTTTCTTATATTAATTAAATATTAAAATAAAATTATAAATCGATAATGTGAAAAAGTTTTATTTATTTTTTAAAAAATAGCCTAATATAACTAAATCTATTAAAATGAGTAAAATATTAAAGCTATTCAAAATTTAATTTTATTAAAAAATTTTAGATAACTTAATTTTATGGTATTTACTTAATATATTGAAAAAAAAATTAATTTTTTGTAAAATACATAAAAATTATATTAAATTATATTTTTTTTATTTAGTATATATCTATATTTTTTTTTATTATTACTAAGGCTATTTATCCATTATGAAGTTATAGGTTATCTTACCCTAGGGAAACAAAAATACATATATATATATAGAATACAAAAAAATATTGTAAACAATTAAAATTAATAGATAATTGAAAAAAGGTAATTTAATATAAATATTAAATTTAATATGAATATAAATTATTTTAACAATTATAAAATAATATTAATAAAAATTATAAATTTTTAATATTTATAAAAGCTTTTATAATATAATATTATATTTAATTATAAAAGCCTAATAATAAAAAAAAATTGGGAATATATTATATAATATAATTATATATTTTTTTTGATTATTAGTTTTTTTAATTTTGTTTATTTTAAGAAAATCATCTATAAAATAAACAAATTTTAATAATATTATTAAATTAACAAAAAAAGTTTAAATAATTTCGCCTAAGATATTGAAATATTGGATGTTTTTAATTATAAAAAAATATTTTTTATTATAATAGTATTTTCGTATATATTTCTAATTATATTTAAGTATATATATTAGAATTGCTATTAAATATATGGAGCTGATATAGTTTTAAATAATCATATTAAATAAAAATATTTTAATAACGAAGATAAAATAATAAATTAAATATACTGAGTTTTTAAAATTCAGATATATTATAAAGATAATAATAAATAATTCTTAAATATTTTCTATTATTAAAATTAAAATTTTAAGCAATTAATTATATATATTGATATAATTTTAATTAAATAAAAAAATTAAATATTAATAATAATTCGAAACATTTATATTAATAAGACTTAAACATACAACATTTTTAATTTTAAAATTTTACCTTTAAAAAATCAAATAAAATATATTACAGTTAAAATAATAAACATTATTTTTTATATATAATATAAATGTATTTAAAAAATATTAATGTTTTAGCTATATAACAATAGTTTAATATATATAATAGTTTTTATATTAATTTATTTTAGACACTAATTAAAAAATATTAATTGCAAATAGGTATTATCATTTAATACATTATTTATTTTAAATTTTATATCTTATATATCATTTTCATAAATAAATTAATATGATTTATATAGTTTTTATCAAAAAATAAATATATATTTTTTATAATTTTTTTTTTTAAATATATATATAATACGTATTTCTTAAGAAGAAAATATTTATTATTTTATTTTTTAAATTTATCAAATTATAAAAACAAAAGAATTATTTATGGAAATTTTTATTATATATTTATAATATATAAATTTCTATTTTACTCTTCTTTTGTTTTATTAATTTATTTATTTAAATTTTTTTAAAAATAATAAATTTTTTACTGATAAGTTATAAAATTCCTTTAAAATAAATGAAAAGCAAACTAAAGAAAATATTATAATTATTTAAAAAAATAAAAAATATACAAACATAAAAAAAATAGGTGTGAATAAATAAATTAGTAAAAAAACAAACTAATAAATACAATAAATAATATAATTTTTCATTAATTTAAATCAATTAAATAAATATGAATTAATATTTAAATTAAACATCATAAATATGATTAAAAAATATGAGAAAGCTTAAATGAAAATATAAATTTTTAATGTTAATTCAAATTTAAATTATAAAAAAATAGAAATTTAAAAGAAATAAATGTTATACATTTTATCATCATATTATAATAAAAAAAGAGGTAAATAAAATTATATAAAAATAAGAGTGTATATATATATATATAAATATTATTTATTAAATATAATAATTTATTTTATAATATATTATATTTTTAATTTTTTTTTATATTTTTTTATAATTTTTTATTTATAATTATTTTCTTTTTTTCTTTTAAAATTTAAAAAAACAAAAATCAAACCATATTAAAAATAAATAAATAAAAAATTATATCTATTTAAAATAAATGATTTAGTAAAATAACAATATTAAAGATTAAAATAATTATTATTATAAAATTTAATATCTTTATACTTTATAATCTTTATAAATATATATTTTTTTTCTTATACTATTTTATCAATTTTTTTTTATAATGTTTCATTATTTTTAATGAAATTAATTAATTTATAATATTTAATAAAATAAAAATAATATAATAATGATAATTTATAAAAGTAATTTTATTTATTTAGAACTTAATATTTTACTTTTAAATTAGAGGAATGTATAAAAGAATATTTTTTTTTTTTTAGTAAAATAATTTTGACTTTTAAAAAATAAAAGGAGGAAAAAATAAAAAGTATTAGATTTTAATAAAAAAATTTAATATACGCTTATATAATTTATAATATAAATAAAAATAATATAAAAGGCTTTTTTTACTTATATATATTAAAACAAAATAAAGACACTTAAAATAAATAAAAACCATTGAAAAATAAAAGAATTATTATACCGATGAACAAAGGAAAATTCTAACTCAATCAATTAGTTTATGCAAAAATATAAGGATATCCTTGGTGGCCAGCAATTGTAAATATAAATATAAAAATAAAAAAATATAATGTAAAAAAAATCATATAAAAAGATTGGCTAATAAAAATAAAAAATTGAAAATGGCATAAAAAAAATCGAATATTTTGTTAATTTTATCGGTCATAATTCATAGTAAATATTTATTAATAAAAAAATAAATTTGATATTTAACTAATTTAACTATGAAAAAAAATAAAAAAAAATAGCTCCATATTAAATGAAGAAAAAATATAAAAATATAATACTAAAATGGTTGATTAAAAATATAAAAAAAATAAAAATTATATCAAATCTTTAGAAATCGCCGACCAAATAAACCAAGGAAAATACACATATGACGGTAATATAAAATAATAAGAAAAATATAAAAAATAATAATATTGTTAATAAAATAAAATTAGATTGGAAAACAAGTTTTATAGTATAAAAATTAAACTAGAAAAATGCTATTAATAATAGCTTTAGTACATCTAATATTAATAATTTAAGTACTTTAAGCAATTCTGAATCTACAAAATTTCCTTAAATTTTGGAAAATTTATCTGAATAAGAAATAATAAGCAATTAATAATAATTAAAATCCAAAGTGGGTAAAGTGAAAAAAATAACCAAATAAAAATTAAATAAACCAAAAAAGTCGCATAGTATAAAAAAAATAGAAAAAAAAAAAATCAAAAAAGTTCAAGATAAAAATCAAAAAATAATTAAAATCAATCAAATAAAAATGAATATAATATTGATTAAGAATTTAATTAGTTATTTTCTACACTTATTAAATAATTTGATTATTAAAGTACTTGCTCATAAATAGAAATTATAATAAATAAAATTTCTTCCTTTTAAATTTCCGAATCGAATGTTATTGATATACTATAGTAAAATATAGGAACATTTTTAATGTGTGCATAATAATTAATAAAAGAAAATAAATAATTAAATGATATATGTGATTAAAAATTGATTAATTTAATAAATACATTAAGCTATTTGATTTAATAATTATAAAAAACATAACAAAAAAGTAATATATATATATAAATAAATACATTAATATATATATATAAATATATATATATATATATATTATATATATGTATATATGTATATATGTATATTTATGTATATTTATATATTATTTTATTCTTTATTATAGTTTTTTGACTACGATGAAAAGCTTATACATATAAAAAATATAATTTAAATTTAAAAAGTATAAGCTTAAAATAATGAATTAGATCCAAAAATAATCAAAGAAGAGTCAAACATAATTAAGGAAGAGCCAAACATAATTTATGAAGAGCCAAACATAATTAAAGAAGAATTAAACACAATTAAAGAAGAACCAAATATAATTAAAGAAGAGGAAAATACATTGTAGAAGAATAAATTATAGATAATGTAAACTAATAAGAAGAAAATAAAAGAAGTAAAAGTAATAAAAATAGATACAAATATAAACTAAAATTTGAATGATGAATAAAAATTAATTAGAAGGAAAGTATGCTTAAAAATACTTAAAATCTTAAATAATTTTCTTAATGATAATTATCTGAGTTAAATCTATGCAAATGCAATTGAAAAAAAAATAAGAGTTAAATATCCTTAAATGTGTCTAAATTATTAAAAATTATGCAAGAAACTAATTGATTTAATAAAATAAAAAGTACTTAATTTTTTCTTTAATTTCTTTTACATTTTTTTTTTATTTTTTTCAGGAATTTAAAACTTGTAAAGACAACATTGAATAATATATAAATTAATAAGATGAAGAAAATATAGAACTTATGTAAATTTAAGAAACTATTTAAAATATAGATTAATAAAAATAAAATTTAATTAACTTTTAATAATTATAATAAAATTAAATTATTTGCTAAACAAACTTTTGTTGAAAAATAATAAAACAAACATTTTTAATAAAGAAAAATAAAAAAAAAAACACATAAATAATTATTAACTAAATAAAAAATAAAATTAATTTTTATAAAATAATGCATGTTAACTAAATAATATAAAAATTTACAAAATATACATATAATTATATATATATATAAACTTATAAAAAACAAAATAAAAAATAGTTTTTGACAACGTTGTATTTTATATTATTTTCTTAAAACATTTATCAATTTATTTATAAATTTAAAAAAAATTATTTTTATAAATAAATAAAAAAAAAACTTCCATATTTATAAAAAATAAAAAAATGGAAAATACATAATAATACTTATTGACAAAAACAATTCCTTAATTAACCTGCGAAAATTAAAAAGTCTAATAATTTAGCAATTAAGTGGATAAATTAAGGGATGATTTCGAAGATATGAAAAGAGCCAGAGAGGAGGCAAAAAAACAATTGGAAGCAAAATTTTAAGATGTATATAGGTTTTTTTTTTTTTTTTTTGTGTGTGTAAATAATATATAAAAAAAAATAAAAGAAAAATTTAAAATACAAGAGAGTTTTAATAATCTGAAGCTAAAAGAATTAATGATACATTATTAGCATTTGATTCGAAATTCGAATCATTAATATAAATTGATAGAACGCATTTTTAAACTTAACATGATAATCATAAGGCTGAAGTATTAGAAAGATTTAAAACAAACGAAGAATAGTTACATAATCTAGATATAAAAATAGACATAGAAAGAGAAGAAAGAATAAAATAATCAGAAGAAGCACTAAGGGAAACAAGATAATAACTATCATGTATTATATATTATTTTTAACTAAAAAATAAAAAATAAAAAATAGAACTATTTATTATTATAAATAATGAAAAAATCGATCGAGTATAAAAAGAAAAAGAAATATTAAGAAAATTAGACGACCATGTATTTTTTATTTCATAAATTTTAGATAAAGGAAAAACATAAAGAATTTTATAAACAAAAGATTTAAGAAATCATATAGATTTTGAAATAAAAATACAAAGAAAATATAATGAAGATTTCCATATAAAAACTATTGATGAATTTAAACATGTCATTAATAGTATATAATTAGAAATGGATAATAGATTTGATCATTAAAATTAAAATTTAGATAATTTATCGAAATTAGTTAAAATAATGTAGGATACTTTAAAGGTTATCGGAAAAGATAGTTGATATATATTATTATTATACTAATTTTTTATTTTTGTTAATTAAAAAATAATTATTTGAAAATTATTAATAGAAAAAATAGAAAAGGGAAATTAATTATTTTTAATAATAAATATATTTTAAATTGATTAGAAAAAAAAAAAAAATTTTATTTTTATTTTTTATTAATAAATAAAAAAAAATTTATATAATCTTTAATTTAATAAAATAAAAAAAAAAAATTATAAAGATTATTTTATTTAACTTTAATTTAATTTTTATTTATAATAAATATATTTATATTTAATATTTTAGAATAAATTATTTTTTAGGTTACTCAATATAAAAAATTCAAACTTAATAAAATAAAATTAAAACTTCTAAAAAAATAGATAAAAAACTAAACTAAACGAGAAATCAATGAAAATTAAAACACAGAAGCTAATAATAATAGCAAAAAAAAAAAAAAAATGTTAAAATAATATATATATATATATGTGTGTAAAATAAAAGTAAATAATAAAATAATATATTTTAATAAAAAATCATACTATTTAAAAAATAATGTAAAAATAAGTAAAAATCATTGATAATTAATTCCTATAACAAGATTTTATTAAAACTGATCAATCCATTTTCTATATAACAATAATCTTAAATCGTCCTCAAACTCTTCCTATCTTATAAAGGCTTTAAAAAATAACCGACTTACTAATATGTGCTGATGGAGGAGCTAATCGCTTATATGACCTTCCCGAAATTCGCTAATAATTCATTCCAAACGCAATAGTTGGAGATTTAGATAGTTTATAAGAAACAGTGAAAAATTTTTACATTTAAAAAAATGTAAAAATATAAAGATATGAAGGATAAGATGACACAGATTTAGAAAAATCAATAAACTTTTTATTCGAGAATTAGTTTTTAGGATATATTGAAAAAAAAAAAGTTTAAATTACTATAACAGGTGCTTTTGGAGGAAGACTAGATCAAACAATAAGCAATTTATCTAATTTAGTAAAAATAAATAAAGTCTTTATTGAAAAAAATGTCTTTTAAAGCTTCAATATTACAATGATGGATGAATTTTCTATTGCAACATGTCTTCTTCCAGGAAAATATTATTATAAAAAGGCTAAAGGTTACGAATATTGTAAAGGCGTCGGTATAATCCCTTTAGGAAACTTTAATAACTCTAAAATTAATACTAGGGGATTTAAATGGGAGTTAAGTGGATATTAATTTGAGTTTGGTAACTTTATAAGCACATCTAATGAGTTTTAAGAAGATTTTGATGGCATTCCTTTTGTAGAAAATGAAGGTATTGTTTTTTTAACTACATCTATTTAAGAATTATGATTATTTTTTATTAATATAAATTTTTAATTTAATTTTATATAATTTTATTTAATTTATATATTTAATTTAAATAATTAATAAATTTAATACCATATTAAATAAAAAAAATAAATTTATGAATAAAATAATATATATTTATATATTTATTTATATATTTATATATTTTATATTTATATATTTATCTATTTTTTTTTATATATATAAGTATAATTTATACAATAATTTCCTTATAGGAAAACAATCATTTTTATTTTTATTATTTATTATAATTTTATAATATATCACATTTTTAATTTTTATTCATTATTTTTGAAAAACATATACAATATATATTATGGAAAATATTCTTAAATAAATAGAAACATAAATAATTTTACATAAATAATAAAATAAATACTTAAATTTAAATGAATAATTAATATTTCCTCATGGATTAGATGGTTTACATATATGGGAAGCGGGCATTACATTAGCCCGTTACATAATCTTAAACCCCCATTTTTTTTATTAAAAGAAAGTATTAGAATTGGGAACAGGAGTAGGAATAGGCGGATTATCAATATTAAAATTTTGCGAAAGTTAAGAAGTACACATGACAGATTATAATGATAAAATATTACAAAACGCACTTAATAATGTAAATAAAAATGGAATATAATAAAAAAATCATAAGATTTATAATTTAGATTGGTTTAATTATTAATAATTTGATGAGAAATTTGACGTTATTATTGGATCTGACATTATTTATGCAGGTGCTCCTCTAAAAGAATTATATATGTTAATATGCAAATGCTTAAACTTAAATGGAAAAGCTTATATAATAATTCCTTCTTAAAGATTTAAAGGAGAAACCTTTATTAATATTGTTTAAGATTTTGGGGAATTTTAAATTGAGAAATTCGATTTAAATGATAAAATTTATTAAGAATCTCCACTATTAGATGAAAATTTGGGATTTAAAAATTATCCAGGTATTAAAGAGTTATAATTTTGGGTTTACGTTTTTACTAAAATTGTTTGAATTTAATAATAAATATACTTCCTATTTAAATTTAATATTTGGAATATTATAACTAAAATAAATAAATTTATTTTTATAAAGAAAATATTAAATTAATTTTTTTTTATTATATAATATATTTTTGAAAAATAATTATTTTTATATATATATTGTAATATAATAATATATATGTATATTTAATTTTAATAAATAGATTGTTTTAAAATATATCATAATGATATATTTTTTTTTACAAATAATTTTTAAAATAAAAAAAAAAAAAAAAATTATTAATATATAAGTATATGAATTTTATGTTGAAAATAATATTTAAGAAAAATTTCTTAATAATTTAAACACAATCAATTATAAATTATAAAAATATAGATTAAAAAAATAAAAAATATATAGATATATAGATATATAATATATATATATATATATTATTATTTTTTATATATTTATTTATATGAATATAAATAAAATAATTAATTTATCTATAACACACTCTCTTTTCTTTAAATAAGAAAAATAAAGAAAAAAAATATATTAATCACGATATATATATATTAAAAAGAAAATAAACTTTTTTTTAAAAACAAATTAAATAAAAATTATTAAAGTATCTTATTATATAAAAAAAAATTAAATAAAATAAATAATTATATGGGAGTTCCAGGATTTTATTCGTGGCTATCGCGTCGATATCCATTAATAGTAAACTAACTAAATTCAAAACTAGACGTACCATACATAGATTGCTTTTATCTTGACATGAACGGTTTAATATATAAATGTACTAAAGAGGAAGACACTGTCTTTAAAGATTTACTTTTACAAAAGAACATGTAAGAAATATTTACATTAATATTCAATTATATAGATGAAATGGTAAACCTAGTTTAACCAAAAAAAGTGCTTTATTTATTTTTAGATGGACCCGCTCCTCGTGCTAAATAGAATTAATAAAGGACCAGAAGATTTTTATCTGCCAAATCACATAAAGACCTAAATAATTCATTAAAAAATTGTGGTATATTAGCCGAAAATTAAACCATGTAGAATAATGCAATATCTACAGGAACTACTTTTATGCATGAATTAAATTAATAGATTTAATTTTATATAAAAAATAAATTCAAGTAAGATCCTTAATGGAAAAACCTCGAAGTATTCTTTAGTGGATCTAATGTTCCAGGAGAAGGAGAACATAAAATCATTAATTTCATGCATTAGTATTGCTCTTCAGATAATTATGACCCTTCTACTACACATTGTATATATGGAGTTGATGCTGATCTAATTATGTTAGGATTATCAACTCATATTAAATATGTTTCTATTTTAAGAGAAGAAATGAGACATATACCTAATGTAAAATAATTTATATAAAATAAATATTTATTTTTATTTATATATACATATTAAAATTAATAATTAAATAAAAAGATAAGTAAAGCAGCTAAAAGAGAAATATAAATAAATCAGTTTTAAATAATTTATTTAAATATAGTACGTGAGTATTTAGATTTAGAATATAAATAATTACAAGGAGAAATGAAAAATTTAAAATATGACATTGAAAATATAATAGATGATTTCCTACTTATATGCTTTTTTATTGGAAATGATTTTATTCCAAGACTTTATTGCTTTAATATACGAGAAGGATAATTCGAAATTCTCATTTAAATTTATAAAAACTACATAAAAGAAGCAAAAGAATATTTAAATAACATGGGATATATAAATTGGAAAGGAATGTATGAATTAATAAAATAAATATCTAATTATGAGAAAGAATTTATTGGTGACAAAGCTGATGAATGCACAAAAGAATATAATAGATAATTAAAAGGACAAGAAGGAGAAGATAGTAATATAAATATAAATATTAATATTATTATTTTATATAGATTTTAATGTTGATGATATTAACAAAGATAAGGAATCAAATAATAATAAATAAAACGAAAATACATTCTAATAAGAATACGACAATATAATTATAGATTAATAAAAAAATGTCTTTAAAGAAATTAATAAAGAAAAAAAATTTCTTGAAGATATCTAAATTCTATATAATACAGAAGCTGACGGATTTTAAGCCAGAACATATTATTATAAGGAAAAACTACAACTCGATTTTTCTAATTCTTAGCATTTTAAAGTTTTAGATAATCTTATAACAAAATATATTGAAGGTTTATAATTTGTCCTTTTATATTATTATAAAGGAGTTCCTTCCTGGAGTTGGTACTATCCTTTTTATTATGCCCCTATGTCTGCTGATATATCTTTATATATAGAATATAAGTAATCTATATTATCATAAACAATCAAATTCGACTTATCTTAACCTTATTAGCCAATGAAATAATTAATGTGTATAATACATCCTGAAAATGCCAGTTATTAATAAATATTCATATATATAAAGATTCATAATTTATTATATATATTTATATATAAATATAGGTCTTTTACCTCCAAAAATTGCTTAATTATTAACTGATTAAACTAATTCTCCATTAAGAAATCCTATAGACTATTATCCTGAAGAATATCGCATAGACCCATATGGAGGTGTTTTTGCTCATGAATATATAGTCGTTTTGCCTTTTATGGAGTAGGAATTAATCGAAAAAGTCTATAATAGTATTAATTGGGATTCTGAAATAAGCCCTGAAGATATCTAAAGGAATCTTTTTGGCAGAAATCTTAAATTTTCCTATAATGAAAATTCTCCTTTATTATAAGTTAAATCAATTTTACCTTTATATTATTCAGATTTCGAAGTCCATATTGATATATAAGAATTCGATATTGACAAAATCTATAAACCTCCCAAAAACGAGTCACAAAACGCCAAAACTTCCCGTTTCCCTTCCTTATATGCTAAAAAAATAGTTCAATCCACCCTTAAAAAAACTGAGAAAGGCCAAAGACTATTCCTTACTCTCGAAAGCGAGGTTACTGACATTCTCTTATCCAAAAAGTATCAAACAGACTATTATTTTAATTACCCAAACTGCTAAAAATGCGAACTAATTGGTATAATATCTAAAGATTCTCTCAAAGTAATAAAAAAAGTGCCTTTGATTCCTATTTTAGATGCCCAAAATTACTGCAAAGACGACCATCATTAATTTTACTAAAAACTTAACGATGAAACAACTTTCCAAATGTAAAAGAAAGGCATAATATTATCCTAAGAACACCCTATACATTCAATCGTTCGTTTCTATGAGTCAAACCAAAGATATCAAAGTGGAAAAGTAGTCGAAAATAAATTAAAATTCTAAGAATAATACGTCCCATTAGAATTAATAATGACCGAACCGAAAATCGAGAAGATTAAATAAGTTAAAAAATACACGAAAACAACCGAAGAATTCAAAGAAAATATGCTTGTTTTAATCGCTTCTCCTGATCGATAAATAGACGGTTGTTTAGCCAAAATTATAGAATTTTAAAAAATCAAAAATAATTATTCTCCCGTTTAATTAAAAGTGTAAATTCTTAATAAACCCCTCTATTTAATCTACTCAAAAGAAAAATTCTGCCAATATACTTAAAATAAGGAATCTTTTTATACTCTATACTTTGCATGTGAAAGACTATAGACTTAACCTGAATTTCTATTAGAATTATTAGATTCTTTGCCTATTTTTATCGATAATAACCTATATTCGGCTTCAAAACTTCCCAAAATACTCGATATAGGCTTAAATATTATCAAAAGGGCTAAAGGATAGATAGTTCCTGAATTAGTACATGTACCTGAAGCTAAAATAAACGCTTAAGGTAAGGATAAATACACTTAATATAACAAACTTTCATTAAGTGAAAAAATACTGGACCTTTTAGTAGAATATAAGAAGAAATGCAAAAATATTTTTCATACAATTTCTCTATATTAAAAAGCGAAAATGCAATAAGGAATAAAAGCAAGAATTTCAGTTAAAGACTTATTCCCAGAATCAAAAGACGGAAATATAGAATGTGTAAAACTCTATATTTGGCTAATGCAAAAGGAAGAATCTTAATATACTATGTCCTCTTTATTTTCTTAAGTAATTCATAAGGAAAACATATATTAAATAGTTTAAGATTACGATAAATTAAATAATAATTAATAAATATAATTAAATAATTAGATTATAATAGATCCTAATTTTGCCATTCCTGCTAATTATGATGCTCCTGCTAAATTATTCTTTGAAAAATAACCTCATTATCATAGTTTGGGTGATCATGTTAGATATATAGGCACTTTTGGCGTCAAAACTGCACCATTTGGTCTAAATGGAATTGTTGTGGGTATTATAGATGATAAATTTGAAGTAGTATTTGAAAAGCCATTTGTTGGAGGAAATAATTTGGGCGGAAGATGTCCTCCATAGAGAGGTTTGTTAGTGGAATTCGATGAAATTTATAACTTGTAGGGTTGGGGCAAATTAACGAGAAAAAAAGATGAAGGAAATGACTAAAGTAAAGGCTGGGATGGATCCATTTGCTATTTTTACCCTAAATTCGAAAGGCCTATAGATAAAGATGATTTATAAAAAAATAGTAATGTAATTTATTAAAAGAAAACAATAAAAGAAGAAGATAAATAAAATAACAAAAATACTACATAAGAAGATAATATTAAAATTTAAGAATAATAACAAATAATATAGAAAACAGAAGAACATTAAATTCCAAAAAAAGAAGAACCTATGAATATTTTAGACTCATCGGAAATAGAAAAACAAATGTATTTATAATAAATTAAAACAATTAAAGTTGAAGACCTTGAAAAACAAATGGAAAATAATGTAGAAGTTAAAAAAAAAGAAAAGAAAAAAATTAAAATATCAAAGCCTTTTATACCAGATGAAAACTAAGATTTTAAATGTATTTAAAATATTTCTAATGAAGAAAATATTTAAAAAAAAGAGGAAGAAAAAAAATATGAAAATAATAAAGAAGATAGAAAGGAGGAAAAAAAAGAATAAAATATTTAATAAAAAAATAATTAATTTAATAATCTTAATATTTAATAATACTAAATGTATTAATATTACTTACAATTATAAATAGAAAATTATCAAAAATAAATAAAATAGTAAAACTAAGAAGAAGAGGCACAAATATTCGATATTGCATAATATGAAAAAAATAATGAAGATGTAACATTTGAAGATTTAGAAAAATAATATTTATAATCTAAAATAAATGAAAAAAAATGATTAAAATTAATATATAATTATTTTTATATTTATAAACTTTTTTAATATTTTTTTTAAACAAAAAAAACATAAATACATAAATATAATTAAAATTAAATTACATAAAATATCAATATTTACAATAAATATATTTAAAAAAATATTAAAATTTGATTTAATATTTGATAATAAATTAAAAAAAATTAAAATAAATAAGCATTAACAATTATAAAAATCTTTTAATATTTTATAATTATAATAAAAATTCTAATATATCTTTATTTTATATTATTTATATAAATAAATATATTAATTAGATAAAAAAATATTTAAATATATTTTTATCTTATATATGAATAAAGTCAAATTATAATGATAAAAAATATAATAGATATAAAAAATATTTAAAATATTCTTTATTATATAAAAATAAATATTTTTATAAACATATATTTTATTTGTTTAATGATTTTCCGTTATCATATGAAAATATTATAATTAATTCATATACAATTATTTTAATGTTAATAAAAATTATTTCATCAAATATAATATATAAAATGATAAATTTTATAGAATAAATTATTAAAATTATATTTATAAGTAAAATATAAAAACAAAAAAATTGTTTGTGATTAGACAGATTAAATCAATAAATATAAAATTGTAATATTCATTAAAATAAGTAAGTCATATCCTTTTTATAGAAGAGAAATAATAGATAAAATTAAATTAAATTCTAACATTAATAAATTGAATAATAAAAATATAATTAAAAAAAAAATATCAATAAAAAAAAATATTAAAATTTTTGTTTATTTAATTAGGTATAAAAAAAAATTATAAATATTATTATAAAAATAATTTATATATATATATATATATATATATATATATATATATATATATATTATTCATTTAATATTTTTATATTTTACTAAATAAATATTAATATAAATTTAAAAAAAAGTAAAATTTGATAAGATATTATTAATAAAAAATAATTACATTTAAAATAAAAAAAATTTATAAAAAAATGTTTAAACATCTTGAAAGTAACGAAATTCCAATTTAACTAGATGACTTACCAAATTTTAGAATAAAGATTCCCCTAAAAGATATATTTGCCAGTGACCTTTAATGCACTACCCAAGAAGGTTAAATTAACGTCGCACATAAATTTATTTAATAATTGGAAACATTAATGAAAGAAAATACAAAAGATTCTGACAGTTTATTAATTTTATATGATTACCAATTTAATAAAATATGTCAAACTGTTTTTAAAGATTCTTTATGGCCAGTCCCACATGTAATAGAAAATGTTAAAGAAATAGAATCGAACTTGATATATAAACTCTTTACAATGAATTATGTTATAGACACGCCCTTACTCGTTTAGCAAATAATTTCGATGTTGATTTAGTTAAAGAGCTTGGGAAAACTATTCTGAAATCTTTGACACT
The DNA here is from genome assembly GCF_000220395.1 of Ichthyophthirius multifiliis. NCBI lineage: Eukaryota > Ciliophora > Oligohymenophorea > Hymenostomatida > Ichthyophthirius > Ichthyophthirius multifiliis. Next base: position 22,576 of record NW_004086695.1, read on the forward strand.
ATTACAAATTCCTAAAGTGAATTTCCTCTTCCCACCCCTTGGATTTGGGACATAATTGACGAATATATTTATTAATTTTACATAGCTTGTAGATGGAGAAGATCTCTCAAATAAGACGATGAGAAGCTTAAACTTATTCTTCAAGGCACTAATTAATAAGACGAATAAGAATTCTGGAATCTGAAACAATCATTTAAACATTTCAAAACCTAATTTAACGCTCTAAATAATTCAAGACAAGAAACTTTTAGCCCCTGAAACATCCAGAATAACTACTTCTTAATATTTCGGATATTATTCACTTATTGGATTACTGCGTATTCACGTCCTTGTCGGAGATTACGAAAGTGCCGTAAAAGACATAGAAGCAATATCTTTGGAATCATTAGTTATTTTTTCGAAATCAATCCCAGCCTACTTATCTTTATTTTACTACGGAGGATTTGCATATTTAATGACCGGAAGTCAAAAAAAATAATCAAAAAAAGTAATATATATATATATATATAAATAAAGGTATAGAGAAGCTGTAAAAATATTCGAAAGCGCATGTTTAATGATGAATAAATACAAAAGCTTTTTAACAAAATCATTTTAATATGAAAACATAATGAAATAATTAGAAAAAACAGTATGTTTATTCGCCATAGCCCTCTCCTTTGCACCAAATAAGGATTCAGAAGCGATTCTATGGCTTTTTAAAGACATTTAATTGCGTTCATCTAAACAAAACTAGAACACAAAAGAAAAGTTAACAGAAAAATATGAAAAACTTAAAAAGTTTGACACTTAGACTTTCTTTGATTTCTTCAGTAATGGATGTCCTAAAATTATTACCCCAATTAAAGATATTAATGACTTCGTTTAAATGTAAAATAAATATGTTGCAGACCTTGTTAATATAACAAGAGATAGTCTTTTCAAAGGATTTTAATAAAGTTAGATTATTAATAATATTACTGAAGTTTTAAAATTGTATACTAGAATTAATGTAAAAAAAGCAGCTAATTTACTAAAAATAACTTCTGAAGAATTAATTGGATATATTAAAACTTATTAAAAAATGAACAAGTAAGAATTAAATACTTAATCTGCTTTTGAATAAACTATTTTAGCTATATTTATGGTACCTATTAATTCTTTACAGTTCGAAATTCAAGGTGAAACTATAATTATTAATGAAATTATATTAAAAAATGATTATGCAGAATAATTTTAAAAAATGAATAAAAAACAAAAGAAATAGAACAAGAAATTATATTATTAAAATGAAATATTTTGTTGATTTATTTTATATAATAAATATTATTTTTATAAAAAATATAATAAATAAATTAATAAAAAAAAGCAAATAAAATTAAAAAATTATATAATTAATTTTTATATATAAATTAAAATATTAAATATATATATAAATTAAAAATAATTATTATGTTAAAAATACAAAAATAATTATAATAATTATAATAATAATAATAATAATAATAATAATAATAATAATAATTAATAATAATAATTATAAATAAAAAAAA
>NW_004087806.1:0-4736 GCF_000220395.1 Ichthyophthirius multifiliis
ATTAATTTTATTTTACATTTCATGGTTTTTTTGATGACACATCAAAATGATTCATCATGTAGTCGTATCTATTTAATCTGAGAGGTTTTTCGGATATTTTAAAGTTTCTATTTTTTTATTTTTTATACTCAATATGTGTGGATACTTTTGTATTATTTCGATTAGTATTAAATCAGGCATTAATAGATTGTAAGCTAACCATAATTTAATAATTGATTTTTTTTGTTTTTAATTGAAATTTAATTTTTTGAAGTTAAAATATATAATCATGACATGAATCAGTTATTAAATTTTTTTTTTTTTTTTTTTATATGTTTTTTAATTTTCATTTTTTAGTTTTTTAATATGATTGTACAAATTTTTTTATATTAATTCAAAAATAAAAATATTTTTATTAATAATTTGATATTTTGTTATTTTTCGCTTTCATAAACAAAAATTAAATTAAATTAAAATAAAATATTATATTAAATTGATAGAAAAATTTTATTATTATTTTAAATTATTAAAAACAAGATATATATATAAATGAATAAAAATATATTAACTTTATCATTAATTTATAATTAATTTTACTAATTAAAGTTATTTTTTTAATAATATATAAAATGACATCTAACATAAAAAAATTAATTTTTTTATTAATAAATATAAATTTATATTATTTAATTTCTAGATTAATAAAAATAAATAAAATATATTTATTATATTTTTATAAAAATTATTTATATGAATGTATGATTTATATAGATATGTAAAAATAATTTATTATATTATTAACATGTTATTATAAATATTATTTAAATTATATTTATTTTAAAAGATATTTTTTAAAATATTGAATTATTTTTATTTAAAAATCAATATTTAATTATTAATTTGTACAAATTTTTATTTATTAAAATTAATTTAAAAAAAAAAAAAAAATTATTATAATAAACACTTATTTTATTTTTTTATAATCCAAATCCGATTGTTATTTAAAAATAAAAATATAATTTATTTAAAATCAAACTGTATTATTTATTTATTTAATTATTTTTTACATTAATTATTAATAACACTCATATTTCATAAAATTAAACTTATTATTATTCTTAATAAGTTAATAACTTTTCTCAAATATAATATTTTTATTTAAAATTAGTTTTTTGTATTGTTTCTTTATTTGTCCTTAAATTATATGTTTTTCTCATTTTATTTTGTTTTTGCTTAATAATTACCTTTTTTGTTATCTGAAATTTAATATATATCTTCGCCTGTGTTTTCCGATATTATAAATAAATAATTTTAGAAAATTAATTATAGATTTTTTTAATTACACTTTATATTTTATTGATTTTTATCATATAAAAGTGTAATTATATTTTATATAATGTATCATTGATATAAAAAAATATAAAATAATTTATATCTATTACAAAATATCCTAAAATATATTAAATTTTTTAATATTATATATAAATATAATTTTTTAATATATATTAAATTAATATTAATATAATATTTATTATTTAAAAAAAAAAATATATATATATTACTTTAGTATGCCAAAGGTAAAAATAATATTACTAATCATTTGTATTTATTTTTTTCTTTTAGATTTAAATTTTTTTGATAATTCTTACTGCATTTATATAGCTATATTACGCTTAAAGCGAAGTAATTTTTTATACAATATAATTAAGTTAAAATTTAAATAATTTTAAGAAAACATATAATAAATAATAAATTAATATAAAATCAATTAATTCATTAATAATGTATTTTTTTAAAAATAGTGTGTAATAAATACTTTTAATTTAGTTTTATATTTCTTTACAAATTATTTTTTATTTATTTAAGGTAAAAACATATTTATTTTTTTAATATGTATAAAATATTATTAAAAAATAAAATAATTAAAGGATGTACTATATTTATTTATTAATATTTAATTACTATTTAATTTTAGTGTGTAATTCTAAAAAATAAAAAATATTTTAATATTAATTAAAAATAATTTTATTACTATGGCAAAAAGGAAGTAAAAAAGATATTGTTAATAAATTAATTATAATATATTTATTTGATAGTATGTATATAAAAAATTAGGATTATTATTAGTTTTTTTATTAAAAAAATAACAATTAATAATTTTAAGAAAGTAAATAAAATATATATATATAAAAAGAATATATATTTTTTTTTCATAATAAAACAAGGATGTAATAAATTATTTAAAAAATGAAAATTTATAAGATAAAAAGATAGTAAATAAAAAAATTAAAAAAAATAATTTATTATAAAAAAAGTGCGTAAAAGAATAATAAGTTGCTATAAAAATAATAATATTTTTATTAGTTAGTATGAATAAAAAAATAAATATTTCATATGATAATTAAAATAAATTAAAAATTAGTTAGTAAATATTATAATCATTATTAAATATAATATTTAAATAAATAATAAGTGTGTAAAATTAATATCTAAAATTATTTTTATAAAACAAAAATTATATTCATTTTTAATAGGTAAAAATAATAAATAAATTAAAATAATTTTTAAATAGAGAGTATTTAAAATTATTAATAATATAATAAAATAATTAAATTAATTTTAATGAAGATTTATAATGTAAAATTGATTTTCATTTATAATAAATATTAAAATAAAATAAAAAGTGCGTATACAATAAATAAAAAAAGTCCCATAAAAAATAAAAAATAGAAAGTTAAATAAATAATTATATTAATAATATTTTATTAAAAATAAAAATATTCTTGAAATAAAGCAAGTATTTAAATATAAATAATTTTTTATCTTAAAAATAAAATTATTTATTTTAAATTAGGGAGTAATATTAATATATATATATATATATTTTAGATTAAGCTTATAAACTTTTTTATTAAAAATAGGGAGTAAAAATAATATCTTTTTAGTTAAAATTTATTAAATATAGATTGTAATATTAAAAAAATAGTATTTTTTAAAATTTATCGAATATTTATTATATCTAGATAGTAATATATAATTAATAAAAAGAATTTTAGTTATAATTATTATTTTTTGTTTAAATTAGCCAGTTATATTAAATAATATAGAAAATTTTCATATATATTGAATTTTATATTAAAAATAGCACGTAATATTTAAATGATATTTTTTTTAGTTAAATTTGATAAATATTTTTATTAAAAATAGTTTGTAATATATTTGAAAAATCGAATAATTATTAGTTTTAATTTATAAACTTTTTATTAAAATAGACAGTAATATTAGAATTAATTTTATTTTTTTATAAAATTTATTTATATTTAATTAATAAAAAGCTAGTAATATTAAACATAATTGCATTTTTTTTAATTTATAATAGAAAGTAATATTATTTAAAATAACATTTTTAGGTTAAATCTATATTTTTTTTATAAAAATAGGTTGTAATACTAATTAAATATAATTTTAAGTTTAAATTTATAATTTATAATTTGTTTTTTCTTTTAAAATAGCCAGTAATATGAAACAAAATAGAATTTTTTGTTTAAATTAATTTTAAATTTTTTATAAAAATAGTTTGTAATATTAAAAAAAATAAAATTTTAAATATGTAAATTATTAATTAAAAAAAGGCTGTATAAATAAATAAAATAACATTTTTAGTTTAAATTTATAATTTTAATTAATATAGGATGTAATATTAAACGAAATATCATCTATATTTATATTTAAACTTAAATTTATTATTTTATATATATAAAAAGTTTGTAATACTAAATAAATAATATTAAAGTTTAAATTAATAAATATATTGATTAAAATAGTAGGTCATATATAATTATATAACTTTTCCAAATTTATGAATTTTTTTTAAAATAGATAGTAATTTTATATAAAATAAAACCCTTAGTTTAATTTATTATTTTTATATATTCAATAGACTGTAATATTAAAGAAAATAAAAATTTGCATTTTTAGATAAAATTTTCATCTTTTTATTAAAATAGATAGTAAAATATAATAAAATATATTATAAAATTTTTATTTAAAATAGGTATATTAAATAAAATATCATTTTTAGTTAAATTTTCCAAACATTTAAATAAAAAATAGAATGTTTTATAAAAAATAGCATTTGTAGTTTAAATTTTTTATTTATAATAGGATGTATTATTAAAAAATAGTATTATAGTTTAAATTTATCAATATTTTATAAAAAATAGTCAGTATTATTAAAAAAAAGAATTTACAGTGTAAAAAATATCAACTTTTAAAATAAAAAAGAAAGTATTTATTTATTTATTTTTAATTAAAATAATCTATAATATTAAATAAAAAGCATTCTATGTTTAAATTATATTTTATTTTTAAAATAAAAATAGAGAGTAATATATCAAATAAATTTGATATTTTATATATAAGATTTATAAATAAATAGGAAGTAATATTAAATAAAATATTATTTTAGTTTAAATTTATCTATTTTATACTGAAATTAGATTGTAATAATTTAAATAAATAAAAATTTTAGTTAACATTTATTATTTTAATAATTAAAGATTGTAATATATTAAATAAAAATGAATTGATTTTAATTTTTAATAAAAAAGTTGGTAATATTAATTAAAATATTTTTAGTTTAATATCTCTATTTTATATAAATAAATAGGATGTAATATATTAAATAAAATAGTCTATTTTTAAAATTTATAAATCTTTTAATTATAAATAGAATGTAATATATAATAAATATAATT
>NW_004086693.1:0-8827 GCF_000220395.1 Ichthyophthirius multifiliis
AATTATATTTTTCAAATATGTAAATGTTATTTTTTCCATATTTTGTATCTATTATATATTTATTAATTTTTTTCTTAAAATAATATTAATTTTTATTTATTATAAAAATTTTCTATATTAAATTTAAAATAATTTAAAGAAAACTTATTTTAATTTTTTATATAATTTTGTTATATTTATAATAATTTATTTTTTAATATTTATTTCTTTAATTAAATGAAAAATTTTTTTTCACCTTATTTTATCTGATTAATACTTATTTAGTTTTATATATTTTTATATTATATATTATTATTATTATTATTATTATATTTTTTTAAATAAAATATAATTATTTTAAATTAATAAATATTATTAATATTTAAAATTGTTTAAAAAAATATAATTTATTTTTATTTTTAACCATCATTATTTAGACTCTGCTTATATAATTATATCTCAACTTTTTACATTATTATCTTATCAGTTTGTATTTACTTTTTTTTTAATTTATTTTTTAATTAAATCCTAAAAAATATAAAAAAAATTTAAAAAAAATAAAAATGTCTTATAAAATTTCATATATTCAATTTTTTTATGTATAATATATAACTATCTATATTTAAAGCAAAAAATTACAATTGAAAATAAAAAATAAACTTATTAATTTATTGATATTAATAATAAATAAATAAAAAAAAATGACTACATCTAAAAAAGACTCCATTGCTGCTTAACAAAAGAAATTTTAAACTTAAAATAAAAGACATAAAAAAAGAATTGAAACATTCGCAATTTATATTTTTAAAGTATTAAAATAAGTCCATCCTGATGTTGGTATTTCTAAAATAGCTATGAACATCATGAATTCTTTCATTAATGATTCTTTTGAAAGAATTGCTCTTGAAACCTCCAAATTAGTCAGATTTAATAAAAGAAAAACTTTATCTTCTCGTGAAGTTTAAACTGCTGTTAAATTATTATTACCTGGTGAACTTTCTAGACATGCTATCTCTGAAGGAACTAAGTCTGTTACTAAATTCTCATCTTCTTGAGAATAATTTATAAAAATTTTGTTTTATTAATTAATTCATATATATCCACTTTTTTAATTTATTCTGTTATGTTTGTAAATTTAATTTTTTATTAAAATAAATTATATAATAATCCTTCTTATTATTATATAAATAAATTTTGTAAAAACAAGAGTACTTTATATATTTTTTTAAGAAAAAAATTATTATTTAATATTATTTCAATGTAAAAATAAAAAAAAATATTTATATATAATAATATTTTTTATAAATTCAAATCAATGTATAGACTTTAAATTATTATAAAAAAATATAACCATATATTTAAATAAATTTAAAATAATATATAATAAATTATTATAATAACTATGATATATGTAATTTTAATAATAAATATTTATATTTTAATATTTACTAATCACTTTTTATGTCAAATATTCAATCTTAAATTTTTGTTTTTCAACATCCTATATTCCTACCTTAATTTACTTTATTATTTAACCTAATAATTTAAAAATTACCATAACCCCAAATTAGAAAAGTAACCAAAACCACTAAAAATTATTACTTATTTCGTTCGATTCTTTTAATTTATATTAACTACTATGGTTTCTTATTTTAAAGTTTTTTATTCAAAATAATCTAATCTAAGTTATAAATTTTGTTTTCTAAACCATTATAAATACATTATTATTACTATGAAATATAAAATAATTAATACTACCTTTAGTAATAATCCCTTTTTTATAAAATATCGAGAAAAAATACTAATCAGTCATTTATATATTTTCCAACTTCAATCTATCCTCACACTCCCTTAAACGTAAAAATTATTTAGATAATTAGTCAAATTGATAGAGATTGCATTAAATCAATAAAAAGTATTTTGTTCTGTTTAAAAAGCTAAAAGCCATTATCTATATAAAATATTTATCCCAAAAACATTGTATTTATATACAATTTCCGAAATTTTCCAGCTTAAAATTTTAGAAATTTTTAAAAATCATAATCAATACTAAAAAGTATATATTTTCTTATATTATACAAATGGGTTTAATTAATTTAATCAATTTCTTTATGAGATTAGAGACTAAATATGTATAATTGACAGTTTCAAGTGTTTTATTATACAGTCTTTTCCCCTATCTCATTCGTTTTTTTGATTTCCAATTACTGCTAAAATTAATTCCATTAAATTTAAAAATAAGATATTAAGACTTTTCATTATTTTTGTTTTCTAATAGGAAGTTTATTGGGTTTTAAATTCTTAATATATTTATTTAGGATGATAATATTTTAATATCCACGTATATTATATCAAAACTAGCACCTTTTTATTCTTTATACCTAAAGTTGTTATATTTAATATTTATTTATTGTAATATTTTTTACTAAGCAAAAATAAGGATGTTTATTTTCATTATTTATATAATAATATTTATTTTATTTATAGATATAATTTTTTTCAATTATGATTTTTTTGAGTTAAAAATAATTTAGAAAAATTGCATAAATTGTTTAAATATTATTACATAAATACAATGTATTTGATTATACGTAAGAAAATGCTATTCGTCTATTATTAATAATTTTTATTCATTAAGAGATAATATTATATATTCTTTTTGAAAATGTTAGTTAATATTAATTGGTTAATATATATATATATATATATTATATAATATATTTTTAATTAGAAATTAGAATACACATTTTTAAATTTATTTATTTTATAAATAATATTTTAAATCAAAACTTTTCATAATTATAATTTTAATTTATTATGTAATTAATAATCATTTTCTAATTCTTATAATTCTTTATATCTTTAATTTATTTTTGATTAATAGAAATAGAAATCATCACTTTCTTTTTCTTTTTTATTGGTTTCTTATTTTTATTATAATAGTTTTTCTTAATATTCTAATTCTGCTTTTATTTTTTCAATCTTTTTTATTTTTTTAAAAAAATAATAAAATAAATATGTTTACACTTTATAAATTATCTAAATTATCTATATATTATTTAGAAGAAGGATATTTAATTTTCATAATTTATTTTAAAAATTCATTTTTTCCTTACAAAAGTTGCATCTAATCATTAATTTTAAGTCTTTCTTCATCTAATTAAATACACATTTTTTATTCTTGAATAAGTAAATCATATTTTTAAGAAATTATATTCTCATATTATTTCTTTTGTTCCTAAATCAAAACACTTTCATTTAAAGATTTTATATTTTAATCATTTAAAAATTATGGATTATTATAAATTTAATTATTAGTATTATATAAATCTTAACTCTAGAAAAATTACTATTTATATCCTTATTAAGAATAAGTATATTAATTAATAACTTATTACTATTATTATTACTATTATTATTACTACTAATATTAATATTATTATTATTAATATTATTATTATTATTATTATTATTATTATTATTATTATTATTATTATTAATATTAAAATTAGTGTTCTTGTTATTGTTGTAGATGTTATAGTTATTATTATTTTTGTTAGTCTTATTGTTGTTGTTTTATTTGTTATAGTTGTTGTTATTGTTGTTGTGGTAATTTTTGCTAAAATTGTTATGTTTATTATAATGGAGATCGGTTTATTTATTAATCTATTTAATTTTAATCTTATAATTTTTCATTTAAAATAATATTATTTGTTTATATTTTTTTAATATTTTAATTATCTTCATTACTTTCTGAAATCATATTCTATATTTGTTTTTTTTTATATATATTTTAAAATTTTGTTATTTAATAATCTTTTTATTCATGGTCTGAAAAAGGAGCTATTATAATCAAATTATATAAATATTAATAATCATTCTTTAATACTGTATCTAATAGATAAAAACTAAAAACATTTATTTCATTTCCGATATGATATAAATTTACAATCTTATAAAAATTTGTTTAATTTTTTTAATTATTTGATAAAATAATAAAAATACCTTTTCGAAAGTACTTTAAATAATTTCGTTTAATTAATAAAAAAATTAGCCTTAAATAGGTCTTTTTTCATCTTTAACTTCTTTATAGAAAAGTTTACTAAACATATTTAAAGCATCTACATATTAAGCCAATGATTCATTAGTTAAATTTTGAATTTATTTAAGATCTGGATTTAAAAAGAATCTATTAACAAAAAGTTATTTAATAGGGAACATTGAAGATATTTAATCATTAAATTTATTTTCATTTTATTAAATAATCTAATGAATCAAAGAAAAAAAATTACAAAAATCGCAAGGAAGTTATTAAAAAAAAGGAATTATATAAGCATTTGTTGGTGCAAAAATTTACTCATAAAATATATTTGGGTCTTTATTATATTTAGGTATGATGTACTTTTAGAACATTTCTTAGAATATATTATATAAAGGCATATAGAGTAATTATAAATAATTCAAAATAAAAGCTGCTATAGGGTTTTTTTTAGTTTCTTCTTTACTACATATATGTTTTTTTAACTTTTCAGGTTATTAATATAAAACATAATATTAAATAATGTTAAAAATCATATCTTTTCCAGTATATTTTATCATCTTGAAGGCTTTTCGTTGATAATTAGATCTCCCAACACTATTTGCAGCAAAATAAATTCTTCCAATTGCAAAATGTATTTCTTATTAATTACCTGTAATTTCTTTTAAGGACATTATTTTTAATATTTTATCTAATTTAGATCCAAATAAAATGTTATTTATTTCCTAAATTTAATTCGTTAGTACATTTTAATCAGGATTTTATGCCAAATCTGCTATTTTTAGTAAATTTTTTATGTTTGTAGATAAAAATTTTATCTATTCTTTCGAAGAAATGTAAACTAAAGTTTAAAGGAGATTTTTGAGAAAAATCTTAGAATCCTAAGGAGCATTAGAACGTAATTTTTCTAATTTTTAAAAAGTATCTTATTTATGGCAAAATTCAGTAAAAAATTGGATAAAGTTTTCTATGTTTAATATATTTATGGAATTATTCATTATTGAATTATCAGTTTATTATAATTTGCTTAGGGCTGATGTTATACTGTATTGTGATTAGTCTATCATTTAATTAGTTAATTAATGTCTTTATTCTTTTTTGTGCTTCGCCCATATATTGAATATTAATTAATCTAATATCATTAGTGTTAATGATATTATTTTATTTATGTTTGGATCGTTTTAGGGGAGTTAAGATATTTATTAATGAATTTGGTCCATAAATTAAGGTAATTATGTTATTAATGATTATTTCCATTAACCTTCTTTACTGTATATTATTGATTTTATTATTTCTGATAAAGCTTTTTTGTTTATATATATTTTTTGTTATATTTTTTTTTAAATTTACTTCCGATTTCAAATGTTTTAGTTTTGATTATAAATTAGTGAATAAATGTGAAATATTTTGAAAAATAATCCATTTTTTTTTATTATTATTAAGTTTGTACAAAATTAAAATAATAATAATTTTTTTTAAAAAAATAATAATAATAATATATGCTAATTTGATTTTTAATATATAAATCAGTTATTGAAAACTAGAAAGTTTAATAAAAAAAAAAATGAAACTATTATTATTATTTATTTTTTTTAAAATAAAAAATATATTCTTTAAAATAGTTTAAAAAAAATATTAAAATTTAATATTTATAAATAATTAAAGCTATATTTATTTATTTCTAAAATTTAAATCTTTATATTATTTAATTTGTAAAGTGTTTATTTTCTGTTCTAAAATAATTAAAAATCTTTTTTCTTAAAAAAATAAAATAAAACTAAATAAAATAAAATGGATATAGAAAACAAAATATAATAATTAAATATAGAAGACGAAGAAGATAAAGATTTAATAGAAGATACTCCAAAAGTATATGAATTAGATTTATAAATATAAGAAGAATACATATCTTAACTAAAAAACTATAAGTAAATATTAATAGCTATAAATGGACTTCCTTAAGCATATTTATAGAGTAAAATTGATAAAATATAAGCAAAGAAAATAGGTTATATAAATTTTAACAAATAAAAATAATAATATTTTGCAAATTTATATTTAATAAACAATAAGCTTTGCTTAATAATAAATCATTCAATAGAAGCCATATATGATTATAATTTTTCTAAAAGTTTTTTTGAAAAATTTAATTTCCAAAGAGTTGACATATTGGATACTTTATACACTGAATTTTTAGTAAACTAAACTGTAAATAATAATTTTAGAAAAATATAAACAAGTGTAAAGGAAAATAATAATTCTTTAGATTAAATTGATGTTTTAGAACCTGGAAATAGTCTTTGTGGGTTATGTGCGGATATTTTAATTTATTGTGAATAAAATAATATTGTTGGGAATATTTTGTTGATTATTCCCAAGGAGAAATAAATTACTTATAATGATGTACTTCTTTTTGATAGATTTAGTAACCATTTATATGAAGAATTAAAGGTTGAAGTCGATAATGAATAATTAAAAAAAATTATTTAAAAACTTAATTACAGATTGTTTGGAAATAGGATTTTTATATGAATTATTTTATTTCAAAAATTAATTATTTTATAAAAAAAAAATAACTTTTTATTTTTAATATTAATAAAAAATTAAATTAAATTATTTTAAAAAATCGTATTTATATTATATTTTAAAATTTTCAATTATATATATATATATATATATATATAAATATATATATATATAATTATAAAAAAATAAATTAATATAAAAACAAACAAACAAAAATACAAAAAATATTAAAATTAAAAAACATAATTCTTTGTGTTTATTTTTTTGTTTTTAGATAATTAAATTCTTTAATATTACTATATATAATATCTAAAAAAGAGATTATTAAATATTTATAAAATTCGCTATGCTAATAAAAAAAAAGTACACTATTTAGAATGATATAAGTCATAATTATTAAAAAAAAAAAATATAATAAACTAATTCAAGAATTATATAAAAAACTATTAAAAATAAAATAATATTTAAATTTGTTGAAAAATTCAAAATATAAATTAAAAATGCAAAAAAAAAAAAGAACTAAAAGAAAATGTAAAATATATATTAAACAAATAAAATGTTCTAAAAATAATAATAAAAAAATATTAATATTATAATTATAAAAAATAGTAAATAGCTGAAAAACAATAATAAAAATAATAATATATAATATAATAAAAAAAATAAAAATAATATATTTACAAAATATACAAAAATTATAACCAATATATAATATACTATAATATAAATAATAAATAAGAATATAATAATAATAATAATAATAATAATAATAATAATAATATTAATAATTATTATTATTATTATTATAAAATAAGAATATGAATAAGTATAAAAATGATCATTAATTTTGTGAAAAATATTAATTTAAAAAGACATAAATAATTAATTTATTAAGAATATACTAATAAGAAAACATTTTAAATAAATTACTAATTTTTACTTTATAAAATTGTTATCTAAAAATATATACTATGATTTAATTTTAATTTTTAAATTTTGATAAATTTAATAAATTTGAATTTTAATATTAATTTGAATATATCTAATTAAAATAAATTAAAATATTTATTCATGAAGAAAAAAGATTTTTTAAAACAATACTTTTTTTTTATTTAACAAATTATAATTAAATTTATAAATTTTACTATAAAAATATATATATTTTGCATTTTATTTATTAAAATTTATATTTATAATATTTATTATAATAGATTTGTATATATTTATTATATTAATTATTAAAATTTATTTTTATTATAAAGTCACAAAAAAATTCTAATTCACTTTTTATATTGAGTTTTTTTAAAAAAAATTATAGAAAATATTTAAAATACTTATGAACAAATTTATTCTTTTTAAAATGATAAATTTTAATATTATTTTTAATCTTATTTTATTTATATTATATTAAAAATGTATGATATTTTTATATTTTTAATATTTTTTTTTAATAAATCTATAATTTTATTTAATTTAATAAACCGTATTGAAAATTTATAAAAAAAATTTAATTATTTTTCATTATAAATATAATAGATTAAAATATAAAATTTAAATATATTCTCATAAATAATTATATATAAAACATATTCACATAAACATATTTTGTAATAATTAATATTAATTCATAATTTATTTATATAAAACAATAAACTATAATTTAATAAATATTATTTGATTTAAAAAAGTTTTTATTCAATAATTAAATAAATTATTTTTAATTCTTTTTTAATTTTAAATATTTGTAATTATTTCTTATTTTAATATAATTTAATTTTGATAAAAAATAGAGAAATTTATCAATTTTTATTTAAAATACCTCTCTTATAAAAATTTTATAAATTTATTATATTTAATATTTTTTTTACTAAAAAATTATTAAACATTAATTAAATTTTTTATATAAATGTTGTATAATTATTTTAAGTATTTATATATAATTTCATCATTTTTAAAAATTTAATTCTTATTATTTGCAAATTTTTTATTTATAGATAACAAAAAAATAGTGTCTATCATAAAGATTTAAATAATAATATTTTTAATCTAAGTCAGAAATAATATTTATATATAATAAAATATAAATAACATTATAATCTTTTAAATTTTAATTATTAAAAAAAAAATATAAAATTAAGAGTAAAAAATATTAATTTATTTATTTCAAATATATATATATATGTGTATATATCTATAAAATATATAAAGATTAATATTTATATATATAAAGACATATATATATATATATATATATATATATATATATATATATATATATATATA
>NW_004087805.1:0-3339 GCF_000220395.1 Ichthyophthirius multifiliis
ATTTATTTTTTTTTTTTTATAATTATTAATTTTATATCTTTTATCTTTTTTATTTCAATTATTAATTTTTTTTTTTAAATTAATTAATATAATAATTTTTAATATATTTTTTATTTAATATTTTATTTTAATTTTATATTTATTTTATTTTTTATTTTATTTTCTTCTTTTTATTTTTCTTAATTTTTTATTTATATTTTATATTTTTTTTCTTATATTATATATATATTTTTTTTTAAATTATTTAATATATTTATATTTTTTTTAATATTAATAAAAATTGAAAAAAATATTAAATATATACATTCTTATGTTTAAGAAATTTTAAAGTAATGAAATAATATATTTAATATTGAATTTACAATATTATAATTTATTAAGTTAAATATTTTATTTATAAATTTTGTTAAAATTTTTAAAATTTTTTATAAATTAATAATTCTTTTATAATACATATTATTTAATAAAATAAAAAATATAATAATAAATAAAAAAATTAATTTAAATAATAATAATAAATAAAAAATTAATATAAATAATTTTTTATATATTAATTATTTTGTATAAATATGTATAAATTATTTTAGTTATATATTTGTAAATATATAAATAAAATATTATAATATATATATATATATATTATTATATATTTTATTTATATTTATAATTATAATTACATTTATATTTATATTATTATTATATTAATTTTTATTTATATTTGCATGCTTAAAATATTTTATTTTTATATATATTTTATTAATGTTTAAAATTTAATAATAATATAAATAAATTAAAAATACTTAATTTTTTTATTTTGGTATCTTTTTTTTTTCTTAATAAATATTAGTTTTTATTCCAAAAATAATATTATTAATTTTATATATAAAATATATATTTAGATTAACTAATTATTATTATTTTTAAAAATGATATAATTATAAAACTGAAATAAAATTTTTATATTTTCTTTTATAATATACAAAAAATATTTGAAATATTAAAGAATTTATATAAAAAAAAATATCTTAAAAAGTAAACTTATTTATTTGTAAAAATAAATTATTAATATAAAATCTTATATAAATATATTTTTTTTTTTCTATTTATCACATAGAAAAAATAATCAATTTTTCTTTTTAATTAATTTTTTAATATTTTCATATTATTCAACTTTATTTATAATATCATCGTATTTCTAAAGATAATTTAAATATCCAGAAATACTCATATTAACAATAAAAACTAAAAAACTTAGATAAACATTTCTTTCTTCTTTATTATATTGCATTTTTGTTTAGATTAATAAATTATGATTTTCAATTTAATGCTATTTATCATAGTTAAATTCTTACATTTATATTAATCCTGAAAATTTTTACATTTCATTTATAGAAAGAAACATTTAAAAAGCAATAATCCCTAAAAATATCATCAAACCTACTGGAATTTACTAAGACAAATGATTATGAAAAAGTAATTTTAATACTAATTTTCTGACTATATTATTTTTTGGTAAGACTACTAAAAATAAAAAGAAAACTACTTATGCCATTCCTATTTGATATATTAAAGATATTATTTTCATTTTTTTTATTTTTTATATTTTAATATATTAAATAAAAATGTATCACTATTTTTATATTGATTTCTTTTATTATATAAAAAATTGAAAAAAAAAAAAGAAAAAACTTAAAAAATAATTAAATATTCTTGAAAGTATTTATAATATTAAAAATAAATATATAGATATAATGCAAAAATATTTGGAACTGGTATTTTATTTAAAATAATGTTATATGTGAATTGTATTATTAATTAAATAAAGAGTTATAATATTATTTTCATAAACACTGTTTATGGTTTATACTGATTTATTTTACATGAAGTTATTATTATATAAATCAGATTTTTATTTTATTTATGTTTTATAACATTTTAATACTACGTATAATATTAATATTTATAAGAAATAGTTTTTTTCAAATATTTAAAAAGATAAATAAAAAATAAAATATTCATTTTTTAAAAAACAAAACCCAAATTAATTAAAATATTATAAAAAAATAGATATAAAAATTTATACAAAATATAAAAATCTTTTATTTAATTAATAAATTCTTGTTTATAATTTCTAAAAATATTAAATAAAATTTATATTGTATAATAAAAATGAATATTAATTATATAAGATATAAATTTAAGACAAGAAAAAGAAGATAATTAATAAAAAAATAAAAGAAAATTTAAAAAATGAATAGATTTGATAAAAAAACAATTAATTATATTTTGAAATAATATTTTTTTTATATAAAATAATATTGAAATATTAAAAAGTTAATAAAATAAAATATAATAATATTATATCTTAAAAAAATATATATTATTTTTTATAGTTTATTATTTATATATTGAAAATACTAAGTTTGAATTAATAATTAATATTAATTATTAATTATTTATATAATAATTATTATAAATTATATATAGTTTCTAAAATAAATTAAAAAATTTATATAATATATTTTTTTTTAACGAAAATTCAACAACATAATATTAAATATATCTATCTATTAATGAATTTAAAAAAGAATATTAATATTTTAGTATATAGATAATAAATTAAACATTTTTATAAAAATAATTTATAAAATTTTAAAATTTTTTATATTTATAACTAATAATAGTTTATTAATATATATATCAATTTTGTTATAATTTATTTAACAATTTATTATTTTTAAAAAAATATTCTACAATCCTTTTATACTTTATAAATTTTTTTATAATCTTCGCAATTTTCTATTTTATATTTATATCTTCAAACTTTTTACATTTATTCATATATACTGAAATAAATATATTAATAAAAAATCTAGGTAGTTTAAAAATAAATTTCTTTCAGATTTATGATATTAAATTTTAATTACTGCATTATATAATTGCAACTATTTTAAACATTATTATTCAGTAATCTTTAAATAAGAATATAAGTTTATTTCATTATATACAAATAATAATTAAAAATAAGTAAATATAAAAAATAGCCATAAAATTATTTAAATAAGCATAGTTAAAGAATAATAGAAAACAAAATTTAATAATAATTATATAAAAACAAATTCATATACAGAAAAAATAAAAATAAAAAAATTATAGATTCATATAAATATATATATGTATAAATATATATATATATTAATATATATATAAATATAAATTTATATATATATAATATTTATTAAAAAATATATATTTTTATAATTTAATATTTATTATTTAGAAAATAGTATTATAAATTCTAATTATTTTAATAGTATAATATTTACTTTTTTATTTTCA
>NW_004086691.1:0-34555 GCF_000220395.1 Ichthyophthirius multifiliis
ATAATAATAATATATATATATATATATATATATATATATATATATATTAAATTATATTACTTGTTTTCTATCTTCTCCTTATAAAGTATCGTTTTAAATAATTTATTTTATAGTGTTAGTTATTATTTATAGCATTCCACTTTCTATGGAAGCCTTAGACACATCTATTAAAAAAAATATGTTGGAGGCATAGGAGCTCTTGAAGCATAACTTTTTTTATTTTTTTATTTTAGTTTTTTTTTCTTATTTTTTTATTTTAATTATATATTATTTATACTCTGCTCCTGCTATTATATCAAACGATCCTTAACTTAATTCAGGTTTTAAATACAAATCTTGTCTTTTTCCATTTTAATCTAAGGCCGAATAATAATGATTAGGAATAGATTCTATACTTCCACATAAGCTACATTTATACTTTAGTTTTTGTTTAAAAATTATTTAAATATTTATGATTATAATTATTTACTTTATATCCTTCCTATATAAATTCACAAAAAGGATTCATATATACTCTACATTATTCACATCTTACTATTTATTTATTTTTCATATATGCTACAGGGAATTCTTTTTCCTTTTTTTATATAATTTGTTGTTATTGAGTTATAATATGTTTTTATTATTAAAATAAAATAATACTTATGATCCGAAAGGAGATATTATAGCAGAAAATTTGAAATTGGAATCTCTTAAAATCTTTTACGTTTTAGGAAAACGATCTGTGGTGGGTCGAATATATAATTTCGAAGAATTAAAATTTTCTCCTAATTGACTTAATTCTTATATTCTTTATTATTCATATTGACTTGAAAGACTAGTTTTTGATACATCTTAAATTTATTAATAATACATTTATTATTGGGCTTAAAAGACTGGCTGGCTTGGAATTTAATTATATTATTATTATTGTTATTGGTTTTGGGAATTTTAAGATTCAACAATATTTTATAAATTATTGTTATTTGGTGCGTCTGCTTCTTGTTGGTTATTTTGCTATTAATTTTTTTTTTAATGGGCTTAAAGAATTTTTTAATGAATGCTCATATTTATTTTATTTTTCCTATATTTATTATTTTTTCTGTTTCTTTTATATATATTTTAATAAAATCTTTTTTTAAAATGTATTTATGTACTTTATTTTTATAAATATATCTTTATAATATATATATTTTTTAAAAGTTATTTGGATAATTATATTTTAATGAATAAATTATTATTTTTTAATATATATATATATATATATATATATATATATATATATATAATATTTATATTCAAACTAATATAAAATAAAAATTAAATCATTTTGTAAAATTATATAAAATGCATAAATATATATTATATAGTAATGTAAACTAAAATAAACAAAAGTAAATTAATGTAAAGTAATAAAATAAAATAACATTAAAGTAAAGTTAAATAAAGTAAAAAATAAATAATATATATATAAAAAAAAAATTATAATAATTATACTAAATTAAATAAATATTAAATAAAATAAATATTAAATATTTATTTTAAATAAATAATATTTTTTTTATTTTTTTTACAAAAAATATATAAAATAACATAAATTAAATAATATCAAAGTTACTTTATAAATGAATTATAACTTTAATTTTTAGAACTTTATTCCTCTTCTACACTTTCCCATGGTCCATATTATTAAAATTCATTTTTAGTATCTATAACCTGTATATTATTAATTGCTTTTTTATTTTTTTATTTAATTCTTTAAGACTAATATTGGTTATGAAGTATTTTTTAAGACTAATTTTTTTATTAAAATAGTTTTATTTAATTAATGAATAGATTTTAAATTTCTTTAATTTTTTCGAATTTCTAAGTTTATTTTTCAAAAGAACTTTCGTTTGATTAATATAGAGTAGAAATAGAATAGCTTTAAGTATTTTTTTTATACGATTAAAATTTATAATTATTATAATTTTATATTGGAATATTTTAATTAGAAGAATAATATTAATGCTTTATTATTGAAGATTATGGTCTTTTTAAATTCCTTTATTTTTATTAAAATTATTACTTAACTTAAAATGCTAATAATTTTTTTCTTTTTGAATATTTTTTTATTATTCTTATATATTCTTTTCAGCTTTTGAATAGAATTTATTTTGTTGTTTTTATATTTATATATGTTTTCGCATTGTTTAAAAAAATGCCTCATTTGGAGATTTTTGAGATAAATTAAAATTTAAATTTGTATATTCACTTTTTTAGACACGATTTGTGAGTATTTTTTGCCTTAAAGATTTTTGGATAATTGTTTCGGGTTTGTTTTAGATTATTTTTGGGTAATTTTTTGTAAATTATAATAATATTAAGTACTTTTATTATTAAAATTTATGAGATTTTGAATCTTTTATTTATTTTAAATAAAAAATTATATATATATTTATTTATTTTTACCTTTTTAAAAATAAGTAAATGAAGATTTATTTTATTATTTATGATTTTATGTTATTTTTTATTAGATCATTTCTTTTTATATTTTTTTATATTAAAAAAATTAAAATTTTTATTTTTTAATAAATATAAAAAAATATTATAAAAATGATAATTTTTTTTATTTTTTATTAAAACAATAAGCTTTTATTAAAATATTAATTTAAAGAATGTAATCAAAATAGTTTATTTTTAAATAATTATTTTTTTAATATATATAATAGAAAAAAAATAAAGGAAAAGGAAATAGTGGTGATTTTAGGCTTATTTTTGAAATAATATGTCATTCTCTATGACATTGTAAATTCTGTTAATTTAAAGTAAGGATCTAGAAAGAACTGAATATCATGTCGATAAGCATTTGATAATAAAGCAGAATGCACCTTCAAGAAATTAAAATAGACTTAGTAGTATTAATTTTTGGTTTTTTTTAATTTCTTTGCGTACAGTTTGTTACCTATTACCGAATATATATATCGTTACGAATTAGTTTTAGTAAAAAATTGTATAATAGTACACTAATATGGATTATAAAATATATTTAATATATATAAAATTAAATTTATATACAAAAATATTTAATTAATTTCACATAAATAAATATAATAATATAATTATTTTATATATAAAAACATTTAATTAATTTTTGAATTCCATTAAATTTTTTGATGAAATTAAATTAAATTCATAAATATATTATAAAATATTCATTTTTTAAAATCTATACATATTTTAAAAATCTTTTATAAAATTAATATGATAATGAGTAAATACTCAATATATTAAAATGATATTTAATTATAAAAAAATTATATAAATAAACCATTTTTAATAATTAAAATATAATATAAAAATAAAAATAATAATAAAACATAATATAAATATAAAAAAAAATATATAAAAAATAAATGTAATAACAATACATTATATAAATATTTATATACATATACATATATATATATATTTAAAAATAAATAGATTAAAAAAGTTAATTTATGAGTTCTTAATTTTCCGAAACTAACAAAAAATAAAAAGACCTAAACGAAATTTAATTATAACTAAACACAATTGAACATATTAATATTCCTTAAAATAAAAAGCCTGATATAAAAAAGAATTTTATTTTATACAATAATACTCAACCAGAAGGTATATTCGAGAACCTCTAATGTTTAAAGAAAAGTCATTTTTTTTACGAATGTGTTTTATATATATTATCTTGTGGTATTTTTTTCTTATTATTAAAATGGAATCTGAAATGGAGATAGTCGTTTTTATTCCGAAAATGTTCGGATATAGAAGAATCTACCCATATAGCTATTACTGGTCCTTCGAAAACAATTCATATAGAAAAACTGGAAAATGTACAAATAGAAAATTAACAAATAAGAATTTTTACATTCAGATATTTTCGATTTATGAACCAAAATCGTATTTTTGTCCCTTTATGTGACCAAGTAAACAATTTTACATACGAATAACTAATAAGATAGTTCTCTGATGGCCTATAGTAGTCTTAGGTTGATATTTTACATTAAAGAAACGGGCTTAATGAAAGCAAAATACCTGAACCGGGATATTTTTAGATTTTTATAGACTAAATTTTATCTCCTTTTTATTTATTTTAGATTTTTTCAGTGACTTTATGGTATCATTAGTCATATTATATTTACTCTAGTGTTATTTTAATATCTGCGACTTTTTCTTTAGTTTCTGAGCTTTATTAGACTAAACAAAATATTCGAAAAATTATTAAACTAAGTGAAAACTAAAAAATACAAATATAAGTTCTCCGAAATAACAAAAAAGAATTAATTACTTCCGATAAACTAGCTTTTGGTGATATTTGTTTTTTAAACCAAAATAGTATAATTCCTTGCGATTTTACTGTAATTTCCGGTTCTGCAATTGTCAGTGAGGCCATGTTGACAGGCGAGAGTATTCCAGTGATAAAAACATCAATGGAGAACCGAAACGAGGCTTTTTGGGAGAATAAATAGACTATAATATACTCCGGAAGCCGTATTTTATAATTAGATAAACTAAAATGTATGGTTATAAGGACTTCTTTTGATACTTTAAAAGGTAATCTTCTACGATCTATAATGTTTCCTTTAAAACCAGGCTACTTTTCATTTCAAAAGTAGTCCATGAAGTTTATTATATTACTAGGGATTAATACATTGATAGCTTTTTTAATCACTATTCCCAAATTCTTAGATCTATTGGCTTAAAATGCTATTAAATCGGAAGATATAGTCGGTAGAATTTTGGATTTAATCACAATTTCAGTTCCACCCGCTTTGCCTACTTGTTTGGCCTTTGGAGTGTCTTTTTCGATATATAGGTTAAAGAAATGGGATATTTATTGCATAAATCCTCCTAAAATTAATGCTTGTGGGAAGGTCAAGACTGTGTGTTTTGACAAAACTGGAACTTTAACCGAAGATGGACTTTCTTTTAAAAGAATGGTCTTTTTCGAAAATTACGCGATGGAATTTAAAGAGGTCGATGCCTTAAATTTATTTGAGTTAAGAACTCAAATTTAACGAATAATAGCGGCTTCTTGCCATACTATTGAGAAATTTAACAACGAATTGATTGGGGACCCTTTGGATATTGAAATGTTTAAGTTCTCAGGCTTCTAGATATAAGAAAGTGGGTAACATGGGCAACTTTTAGTAGAAAATGGAGGAGATGGATTAAAAATTAAAATTTTTAAACGTTTTTAATTTCTCGCAGAATTATAAAAATCTAGTGTATTAGTTGATTTTTAAGGCAAAAAATACGCCTTTACGAAAGGTTCTCCAGAAAAAATCTTCCTTTAATGCCTAAACAACTATATACCCCAAAAATTTAATGAAATATTAGATTTATACACACTTTCAGGCTATAGAGTAATCGCGTTTTCCTATAAGGAACTCGAAAATAACTACTGAGAGGAAAATCCTCGTGAATATTATGAAAAAAAACACATTTTTGGCGGTTTTTTGATCTTCGAAAATGAATTAAAAGACATAACTAAACATAATATTTAATTATTAACTTCCTAATATATAAGGGTTATTATGGTCACTGGAGATAATCCTTTAACTGCCACTTATGTCGCCAAATAATGCGGTATAATGAATTTTGATGGGATTAGTAATATTCTTGATTTCGTGAATTCTGAGTGTGTTTTAAATGGGAAAAGTTTCAATTTAATAAAAGACTTTGCTAAGCTTTAAAATCATGAACTTTCAGTTTCAGGGACTTTCTTTTAACAGTATATGGAAAAAAATAGCAAAATAAGGAAATTCATACTTAAATAATGTAAAGTTTACGCCAGGATGACTCCTGATTAAAAGTAGAGTTTAATTAATCTCCTCTAGATAGATTAAAGTGAGTATACTTTTGTAGGAATGTGCGGCGATGGGGCTAATGATTGTGGAGCTTTAAAAGAAGCTGACATGGGGATTTCTCTTTCGAATACAGATACTAGTATAGCTGCTCCTTTTACTTCGAAAATATAAGATATTGCATGTGTGCATAGACTTTTGAGAGAAGGAAGGGCATCTTTATAAACTTCATTTGAGTGTTTTAAGTATATGGCGTTATATAGCACTATTTAATGCTTTACGACTACCATTTTATACTTTTAGTAGTCCTTTCCGTCTGATATGTAGTTTTTAATGTGGGATTTATTCATTATATTGCCTTTATCTTTTCTTTTAGGGTTGAGTAAACCAGCGGATAAACTCAAGAAAAATACACCGACTTGTGAACTTATTTCTTTAGATGTAATATTTTCTGTAGTCGGATAAAGTGCTATATAATTAGGCATATAACTATTAAGTATTTATATTTTAATAAAATAATCATGGTATATGAAATCTGTGGAAATACATAAAAACTCTAATGGAGAAATAGATTATGAGAGTTTGGGTGAATGTTATGATTCTACTGTATTATATTGGATTTCAAATTTTTAGTATATTTTTATGGTTATAGCTTATTCGGTAGGATCGGAACATAAGAAGAAATTTTATACTAATTTACCCTTTTTATTGTTTTTAATATTTATTTCAGGATTCTCTTTTTTTAAATTTTCTAAAGATTTGATATATTTTCGGAAATTTTTGGTATTTTTATAAAGACAATAAATAATGAGGGAGAAGTTGTTTCGGAAATGCCGATGAGGTTTAGGTTTATTCTGTTGGGTATTATATTTATTAATTTCTTTATAAATATTATCTTTGAAGCGTGGGTGTTGCCAGTTGTTGTAAAGATTTTTAACTCAAAGAAAAGTTAGAAATATGATAAGGTTAAATAAGAGTAACTCGATTATGAAAATACAGAAGAATGATAAAAATATATTTTTAAATTCTATTAAATTATTTAGGAACAATTAATTAAAATGTTAATAATTATTTATATAATTATTATAATGAGTATTAGAATATTTATTTAAAATAATATTTTGTTTGCTTATTTATATGAAAACTTTCAAAAATATAAAAATATAATCATATATAAATATAATGAGAACAAATTAATTTTTTTATAAAAATTAATCTAATAGTATTTTATATATTTTTTTTTTTAAAAAATAATATGAATATAAAATAATATTGAAAAATTATATTTTTTTTATAAAAAAAAATGTTTTTCATATAAAAATAAAATAAAAAATATTATATAAATATATATAAAAATAATATAAAAAAATAAATATTAATTAATAAAAAAATATATATATTTAAAAGATAAATTTATTTTAACTTTTTTTTTAATTATTTAAGAAGTTAAAATGTTAATATAAAAATAATTAAATAAAAGATATTTTATTATATATCAAAAATAATAAAAAAATTATAATTAAAAAGTAAATATATAATTTATTAATTTTTTTTTTTTTTTTTTTAAAATGTAATTAGTTATAAAATAGTTTTTTAGAAAACAAATCTTCTAAATAACGTTTTAAAAAATAAAATAATTAAATCTTAAATAAAATTAGACACATTTAATAATTTATAATTATTATATTTATAATATATTTTATATTTTATTATTTATAAGAATATTTAAATAAAATATTTAAATAAGCTAATTATATATATATATAAATATATAAATAATTATATATAAATAAAAAAATATATAATTATTTATTTATTTATTATTGATATTTAATTATTATTTATAAAGGTTGTGTAGAAAGATATTTATTAGAAACTACATGATATATAATTATTTAGATTATTTTTAAAATAAGAAGAAGAAAATAAATATAAGTTTAAATAAATAAATATAGATTAATTATAGCTATTATATACTAATCAATAATAATATTTATTATTGATTATTTTATTAATCAAATAAAATAGCATATGAATACATTATTATTATATTATTTCTATTTAAAATTTATTTAAGATTTTTATTTGAATATTAGAATTAATTTTTTATTATACTTAAATATATTTTTAAGTTATCCAATTTATATATATATATAAAAAGAAATATATTTATAAAATTAATTAATTTTATAATAATAAAAAAAAAATATTCTAAACTATAATTTATAATTAAATTATATATAAAAAAAAATATCTAAAATAAAATAAACCCTGAAATAAATTTTATTTTAAACAAAAAAATTTAATAATCAATATTCAGTTTTTAAAAATAATAAGCAATATGCATTTTTTATTAAAAAACTGTAAAAATAAAATAAAATTAAATATAAAAAGCAAAAATGAATAACAAATTATTATAATATAATATTACCGATATTTGTCCATTAATATTTGAAAAAGAATTCCACCATTATAAGCTTATTGTAAATAAAATTAAAATAAATATAATAATAATAATAAAAAAAAGGAAGATAATACACATAACTTAAAAAAATAAGAATAATTTTTAAAAATTTCTAAATAATATATAATCGCTTCAACAAGTATATTCTTTGAAACTTTACCATAATTAATAACAGTCATTTTTTTAAGTAAATATTCATCTTTAGAAAATGTAAATGCATTTGGTCTTGGAATAGTTTTATATAGATTTTTAGGAGAAAGTCCTATTTATGGAATAAGTATTAGTTTAGAAACATTAGCAGCTCATTTTTATGGAGCTCAAGATTATAAAAAAGTAGTTAACTTATTAGTTACTGCCCAATTTATTATGTTGATTGTATTTTTACCAATATCAATATGCTTATTTTTTTCTGAGAAACTATATCTTTTTTTAGGTTTTGACTAATAATTAAGTATTTTAGCTTCTTAATATTGCATATGGGCTTCTCCTGGTATTTTTTTGATTATTTTTTTAAATTCTTTTAGGTCTTTTATAAATGCTTAGAGCGAATTTATGGTTTAATTTTTTAGTTTTTTAATTGTAATTCCTTTGCATTTTTTGAGTTGCTTCTGTTTTATTTAATTATTTTAGCTTAGTTTAATTGGGGCAGCAATATGTTTTTCTTTGACTACTTTTTTTACGAATTTAAGCTTTATAATTTTTATTTATTTTGAAAAAAAATTATATGTTTGTTTTAGAAATTTCACTTTTAAAATTTTTCATTTAATTATAGATTTTCTCAAATTTTCAATTCCAATTGCCTCTATTATTATTTTAGAGTGCGCAATTTAATAGTTTTAAACTATATTTGCAGGATATTAAGAAGTAAATTAATTCAATGCTCATGTTTTAATGAACAATATAAATTTTATCCTAACATCATTTACTGTTGGATTTGGAATGGTTACGTGTAGTTTTTTAGGAAATGAAATAGGAAAAGGAGATTATATGAGCGGGAAATATTATATTTTTTATAGCTTTATTCTATACTTTATTTATATTATAATTATTATTTTGCCTTTTATTTTATTAAAAGATTTTATAATAATTAATATTATTAATGATTATAATGTTAAAGAAGAGTTAAATTCTTTATATTATATTGGTATATGTATTGTTATTCTTTATGGATTAAATTAAATTTTGTAAGGAATCTTAAGATCTTTAAAAAAATAGACTTTATTACTTTTTTCTTACTTTTTTTGTATTGGAGGTGTTGGTATATCTACTAGTTTGATTTTAGTTTTTTATTTTTAATGGAAAATTTAAGGAATTTGGATGGGAATACTTATTGGTGAATTTTTCAATTTTATTAGTTAAAGTTTAATTATTTTGTATTTAAATTTCGAACATGAAGTTTACAAAATATTTAATTAATTAAATTTTAGTTACTGATAATTTACTTTTCAATTTAATATTTTTTAATATTTAAACTATTTATTTAAAATTAAATTAATGTTATTAGATTTATATTTATTTATTTTAAACAAAATTTTATAGTAATAAATACTTTAATAAGTATTTTAAATAAAAATTAATTCTTTTATGTGTTTATTTAATATTATTTATTTTATTTTAAGTTTTAAAAAGTTAATTTATTAATTATATACTAAAGGTTTAAGTAAAAAAAAACTATTTATATTTTAATTAATTTAGTTAACAAAATAATATTTGTTTTGAATTAGATTTCAATATATTATTTAAAATAGTTAATTAATCATAAAAAATTCAATAAAATGATTTGATTGAAGTTCATTAATAAATGATGATGCTTTTAAAAATTTAATTAATAAGATTTTAAAACTAATAAACAATATAAAATATTAAATAAATAGATATAAATCTAAAAATATATAAATATATATATTTTTATAAATATATATATATATTTCTAATTTTTTATATAATTATGTAATTTATTTAAAAAGCGATAAAAATTTATAAAATTATCTATTTTAATTTTTATTTATAGTAGATAATATAGCATTTTATCTATATTATTTTTAAAATATTAATTTTTTATATTGTTCCTATATATCATGCTTTAATTTACAAAAAGAAAAATTAAAAAAAAAAAGTTATTTAAATATTAAAAATATATCTATGAATATACAAATACAAAATAAAAATTCTTTAATTAAAAATTATATATAATTAATTTATATTATATTAGGTTATTTTTAAATAAAAAAGTAATTTTAATATATATCTTTATATAAATAAATATATATTACATAAATTTTTAAAATTTGCTTTTGTTTGAAAAAATCAAATTCTTTTAAGCCATTTTTTCTTTTCTGAATCTTATTTGTTTACACTAGAATATATAATGGGGTGAGTCTATTTTTAATATTATTATGAAATTTCATTATTGAACGTAAAGCTTAATTAAAACTAATGTTTATTTTATTATTAAATAGCCTATTTATATTATCCACTATTATTATTCTATAATAAAAAAGCTTATTATTATTATTATTATTACTATTATTATTATTAGTATTAAATAGAATTTTTGCTTAATGATCCTAGAGGTTCTTCTGTAAAAGATTAAGAAAAGCTATTATTATTTTATGATTAAAGATTTTCCTGGTTTTGATTTTTTTAAAAATAATTTTTTGTATCTCCTTTTATTTACTTTTGTGAATAATTTTTTGATGTAATATCTTCATCATCACAAGTCTTTATTTAAAAAATATGTTATATATACATATATATGTGTATAATTATTTTTAATTATATATTAATTTATTTTTATATAATTTACTTCTTTTTCAAATTAAATTTTATTGCTTTATCTTGGTTTTGCGTGTAATTCAGTCATTAATTTTGCGTATTTAAAATATTCCTCGTAATTTTCCATAAAAAGTTTACCTACTTCTTCATTTAACGCACTTTCAGGAAAAGGAACTATTAATAAACATTTTATAACCTTTTTTTTTAGTTAAATAATATATATAGTATTTTATATTATATATATAACAATAAATTATGTAATATTAATACTTCGAATATATTTTAGAAAGACCAGTTTGTAGGGTTCCAATCTTTTTTTAATGTATTTACACATATTTCTCCTTTTTCTGATACATTAGGGTGTGCAATTTTAGTATGGAAAAATCCTTTTGGAGGTACTTTAGGAAAGTCCTATGGTAGGATTAATTTACATCTAAAAACGCCTCCTTCATATGGTGTTTATACTTTATATTAAATAAATTAGATATATTCCTATTTAATAAATTTGTTTTTTATTTACCAGGGCCTATTATGTCTGCTTAAATATCATATATATCAATATCATTTATAATTACATTTATTCCTGTATTTTTTATAAAATTTTAATTATTTTTATTTGTACCATCTGGATTTTTTTATTTTAATTGGTTTAATTAACGTGATATTATTATATTTATTCTTGGATTCTTTTAGTTTATTAGAAAATATTATTTATATTGCTTTTGTTTTATTTTTTACCATTTTATTATTACTCTTTTTTTTATTAATATTTATTTTTTATTTTATTTTTTATAATTTTATAAATGTTTGTTAAATTATATATATGAAATTATATATTCAAGCTTTTTTTTTTTTTTTTTTTTTTTCGATGAACCATTAATTATTTTTTAATTTAGCTTTTAATATTTTTTTTGTTCTAATTTATTAATTAATAAAAATATAATAAAATACATAAAATATAAAATATATTAGATAAATATAAGAAGAATTAATATTTTTTTTTTCTTACTTTTTTATTTAATAAAATACTATATAGTTTATTTGAACAAAAAAAAAAATAAAAAAAAAAATTATGAAAAATAAAATAAAAAAAAATTATAATTTTTTGATAATTTTTTTTTTTTTTTTTTTTTTTTATAATTAAATTAATTATTTTACTTCTAGAAAAACAATTTAACGATTTAAAAATAAAAAAATTAATAATTTATAAAAAAAAAATTATAAAATAAGAAAGTAGCCTAAAAATTCTCATTCAATATTTTATTTGTATTTATTTATTTTACAAATTATATATATGTATTTTTTTTTTATAATAAATATTAAATTGCTTATAATATTTAGAAATTTTAAATTAATTCTTTATAAGAAAAAAATAAATATTCGCTTATATTTTTATGAATATTTTATCTTTATTTATAATTTATTTCTTTTGAGATATTTAAAATAAATTATTTCAAAAATAAAGATCATGTTTAAATTCTTTTCTGGGAATTTAGTTTTTTAATTTAATTTTTAAATTCTTTTATAATATTATAATCATATAAATGTTTATAAGTGTTTTATTATTGATTTTATTAATAATTAATTATTTAATAAGTATTATATATTTATTTAATTTTTTATTATAATTTAATTTTGTTTATTTAATATTGTATGAGTTTATCATAATTATATTTTATTATATAAAAACTCATTTTTATTTTTTTTAATATAATTCTATTCCTAATTTTTAAATGAATTTATTTAAATTATATTTTTTTAAAAAAATAAAAATAAAACAATAAATACCATAATTCTAAATTATTATAATTTTTAATTTCATCGTTTAAATATTTATTTTTAATTTTTTATATTTAATTTACTTTTTAAAGTTATTATAATTGTTATTAATATGTATTTAATTTTAAATTATTAGTTAAAATTGCTTTCTCATTTATAAAACTATTTAAATATTTTATTTTCACTTTTAAATATTATTTTTTAGAATAGTTTTTATTTATTTTTTTCTGTATTTTTTTTAAAAATTTAATATAAAATATAAAAGTCATTATCAATTTTTTTTTGATTATGTTTTTTTTTTGAAAAAAAATATTACAAAGTAATAAATATATATTGAATCTTTAAAAATATTATAATTTTTGATATTTTACATAATGTTATTTGATAATAGTTAATTTTAGATTTTTTTTTTGTATTTCTTTTATTTTCTAATGATGAATTTTAAGTTAATATATAATTTATTTTCTTGCTTTTAGTATTTTTTTTAGATCATTTTAATAATTTATTTAGTTTTATTTTATAATTCATTTTTTTATATATATGTCTGTTATATGTACTTATATTATATTAATAAAAATTAAATTAATTTTTTTTTTTTTTTTACAGAAAATAGTTTTTTATATTTGAAATTACAATTTTTTTTATTTTATTAAAAAAAATATGGACTATAGTTATTTTTAGATTATTGAAAATATTTTTAAATATAAATTTTAACTTATATCTATTGAAATATATGAATTTTGTAATTGAAAATATGTAAAATACAAAAATAAATAATTAATTAAATTGTAATTTATAAAAATTAAAACATAAAATGTATTTTAAATTATTATATTAAAAAGACTCAAAAAATGTAATATTATTTATATATTAAATATATATATTTAATATATAAATTTTTAAAAGATCATTAAATAAAAATAATATTATAGTCAAAGAAATCTCAAAAAAATTAAAATAACAAATTTCGAATATATTAAATATTTTTAATAAATAATTTTTTTTAAATTTATATAAAAAAAATAGTCACATTATATAACTAATAAAATATAAAAATTACAAAATTATAATAATAAAATGTCTATACTTAATATAAAAAGTGCATTTATAAATTTTTATACTGAAGAGTTATATAAACTTATAAAGATTCATTAAAGAAATAAAATAGAATCTTTATTTTTAATAATAATAAAGGCAGCATATTTTATATTATTTATATTTACCAATGATACATATGATATATTAATTAAATATGATAAAAACTTAGAAAATATTTAAAGATTAAATAAAATTTAAAATAAGTAATAAATTTTTGAATATTTATAGTATTTTGTTTGCATTTTTAACTTTAATTTAGTCATATATTTAATGTTTAATTTATAAAAAAAACAAATAAACAATAGTTTTAAATAAAAAAAATAATAAAAAAAAGAGATTATCTTATAAATTATATTTATTCCTTTATTTTTTAAGCCTATAATTAATTATTTTTAGTTCCTTTTCTATTTATTAGCTTTATAGAAACAAATAAAATTACAATAATAAATGCAATATTAATATTATTATTAAGTAAAAATTAATATATTTGATATTTTTTTAAATAAAAATAAATAGATTTTACATCAGAAGATGTAAATTATAATTATTTAATAATAAATAAGGATTTTTTAGCTAAAAAATATTCAAATTTTATTTATATTTATTAGAGTTTAGAAATAACTGGAATAATAATAATGAGTATAAGTAGTTATTTATATATATGTCCAGTATTGATAATAATATATTTTTTAAACTTAACAAATGCTATTTTTATTAATCCTTTTTATAATGAAACGATTGAATAAGTGTCAATATTTATAAATTTGTATTTATTTTTTTTAAGTATTTTATTTTAAGTCTTTATTTAAGTTGATTTTTAAGGAAATTTATTGAGTGCTTTTATCATTTGTTTGATTCCTTTATGTTTTAAATTGTATTAAATTATTTTCAAAATATTACAAATTAGAATCTTTTAATAATTCGAAGAGCATTTTCTGAAAAATGAAGAATAAAAAGTATTAAAAATAGAAGGAAAATACATTGATTTAATTATTAGAAATATAATTTTTAAAGAAAATAAAAATAGTCTTAATTTAAATTAGGAAAACTGTTAATTTAATTTAAAAATTGTTTATTTTTTATAGTTAATTATTTAATAAAAGAAATTGAGTTTAAATGGGAAAAATGAGGATTTATATTTTCTGGAATAAAAAAGAAATGAAGATATGTTTTTTTTATCGAAGAAATATTTAAGTGGAAAAGATGAATAAATGGATAAGATTTTGTAAAATATTATGATTTATTTATTAGAAAATCATAGAGAATATTAAAAAACGGAAGAAATTTTAGTCTTTTATTTAGTTTTTATATTATAAATTAGTAAAAACTATGAAATTTTTTGGATTAAACTTTACGAAATAAAAAAAAAAGTATCTTTAAAGTATTTATAGATTTTAAATAGTATCGAAAATGAATTTAAAATACTCTAAAAGAAATTAAAATATAATAATTTTGATAAAAAATACTTAGATATTTTTTATTGTGATTAATTAATAAATGAATCTAAGTCTTTACTTAGAGAAGCTATTATAAGTAAATCATAAGTTTTAAATATGATGATGTTAAGATATATTGATTTAAATAAATTAAATAATAAACTGGAAGAATTGTAAAGAAAAAGAGACTTTTTATTCGAAAACTTAAGCTTTTTAATGAATTCGAATTTTATTAATACCGAAATTATAGAAGTTTATTATTAATATATGGCAATTTTATCTTTTACTAATAATGATATTAAAATAAATAAAAATAAAGGTTTAAATAATTAAGAAGATGAAAATTAATTTCTTTAGTTAAAAAATGAAAAATCTTGTGCGGTTTTTGTTAAGGCTTTTATTGAATAAAAAAAGTATATAATATAGAAGGTTTCTAATTAATTTAATAGGATTTTCAAAATAAAAAATGAGGATATTATAAAGCAAAGAATTGAAAAAATAATCCCGTTCTTCATATAGAAAAAACATCATTTTTATATTTAGGATTTTTTGAAAAAAAATTAGCCTTCAAATATCAAAAATAAATTACTTTTTGGATAAAATTAATTAGGCTATGTTATCCCTTTATAAATCGATATAAAAATTAACTATTTAGATTATGAAAATGGAGTTGGTTTAATAGCTAATATAGTACTTTTGGAAAAAAGGAATAATTAATATATAATTTTTGATGATGTAAAATTAAAAGCATTGTCTGTATCTTAAAAAGTACATAAAGAAATATTTAATAATCATTAAAATATTAAAAATATAAATCTTTTAAAGGCATTTTCGTTTTTGAGTCCTTTTAAAAAAAATTAGAATATAAAAATTTAAACTATTTAAAGTTTATAAATATAAAATGAAAATTCTAGTTAGAGTGATTATGAGGAAATAGTGTAAGAAAACTATGGTTTTTTAGAATAAAAAAAAAGGCCTTATGCAATGATTATAGAAAAAATTAACGAAAATAATTAATAAAAAAAAATAAAGAAATAAGAATATATATTGATTACTTGCAGGGTTAAATTGATTTAATTAAAATATAAATACTGTAATTTAGGGTGTATAGTATTAAAAAAAATAAAAATTTTTAAATAAGGATAAGCTTTTGAAGTTTTCTAAAAACTTAATAATAAAAAAAAATATACAACTAATTTTGCATCTTTAGATATTTAAGTTCTTAATATTTTTTAAAATAGTACTAAAAATTATACTAATTCATATATTAATAATATTACTTTAAAAAAAAGTATAATAGCAATATGTAAAAAATATAAGTTATATTGAAAATTCATTGTATTAAATAAATGTTTAAGATAAGAATATATAAAAAATTATATTAACTAATAGAAATCAAAATTATAATAAATTAAGTAATATTTAATATTTAATATAAATATATATATATATATATATATATATATATATATATATATATATATATATATATATATATATACATATTTATAATTAATTTTTCTTTTATACATTTTTTATATATATTTTTATTATAATTATAAATAATAAATAATCATTTTTATTTAACATAATATATTAATATTATATTTAATTATATATATTAGATTAAACATATTGCATTAATGATCTTTCAGATATTTCAAAACAAGATACAAGTTAAATTTAAGCTATTAATATAGAAAAAACTCTTTATGATAATTAATAAATGAGTTTACAATAATCGCAAATTTTTACTAAATTAAACAGCGATATATTAACCTAATATTAAACAAAAAGAAAAAAATCTTAATTAAATTAGTTTAAAATTACAATATAATAAAAGAATGAACAAGAATAAGAATAATAAGCAAATTCTGAATAAAGAATAAAAAATAAAACATTTTAAAAATCTTTTTCTTATTTAAATAATTAAACTGAAAAACAAAGCTCATTTAAAGTTTTTAAAGGGAAAAATACCATATAAACTTCTAATACATCTCGAAATTTAAGCTTAAGTATATATTAAAGATTAAAAAACACTATTTTAACTCAAAAATCATTAAATGCAACTAAAATTATATATTTATTAGGTTTTATTAGTATAGGAGTTATAATTACAGTAACAATAATATAATATTTATAAGTAATTAATATATTTAATAACTTCTATTAAGATATAAAAGTATTAGATTGGCCTATGTAAATATTAAGTAAATACTCACAAATTTAAAGGGATAGAGTTATGCAGAGATTCACTTAAAATAACGAATTTTTTGATTTTGGACAAAACATATAATTCTATAAAGATTTTTATATGGATTAAATAAAAAAAAATTTTAAGGATATTTATAATCTTTATTTTCCTTAATTAATAAATATGGATGCAAAAAGACTAATATACAATAGTATTATGAAAACAGAATTTAAATTTCAAAATGCAATTCTTTATTAAAAAGATTCCAGAACTAATTAAATTATTCCTGATAATTAAAATAATAATGAAGTAATACAAGATATGGAGGATTCTAATAAGTATTTTGTTTAAGAAGTTTAGTCGAATTTAATATAAGGGTTGGCTTTTATGAATTAATATGTATGGTCGTATTCTTATGATTTGACAAAGAGATCATAGTATATATTTATTGTTAATTTTAGGGTTATTTAGAAATTTTTTAAGAAAATACTATAGGAATGCGTAGATTTAGCTATTTAGTCTGTTAATAATATTTCTTAATAATTAAATATGTTGATGATTTTAATTATATTAATGTCAATTTTGTGTATATTTATTGTTTTACCGATTTACTATGTAGTTTAAATAAAGAAAGAAGAAATTTTGATTCTTTTTTCTACATTTCCTGCAAATTAGATACAAAATATAATAAATTAAACTGTAAATAACAATTAATAAGGCACTAATATGAAAATCGATTTTTTTTAAATAAATAACACAAATTAAATATAAAAAAAAATTAAAGCATATCCTAAACCAATAAATTAAAAAATTTAATGTAAAAATTTTAATATAATGCATTTTAATTTTATTTTTTCTAATAATTTATCCTGTTTCTAATAAAATAGTTTCTAATTAATATATTAATTAAAATAAAGAAGATATAGAATTATTTTGTAAATATATAAATATATAAAAATATAAATAAAAAAATATATAAATACATAAATATATAAATATATATATAATAATTTTTATATATATATAATATTATTTTTTTATTATTTATTTATTGTTAATATTATTTTTATTTAAATATTTTATTTTTATTTATTTATTTTTTTAATTATATAAAACTTTTATTAAAAATAATATAATCTATATTAATTTATTTTTATAAGCTCTTTTTTCGAATTAAAATCAGAAGTTAATAAAAATATAGGACAGAACTTATTTTGTATGTTTATAAAATTAAATTCATAGAGTTTAGTTTTTTAATTAAAAGATATTATGAAAGATATTAAAGTTAATATTGAAAATGCATATATTTTACAATAAAAAATTTATGAAAAATCTACAAAAATTAGTTAATAATCAAGGTAAAATATTTATATATAAATGTAAATATATTAAATATATAGGTTTAATAAATATAAATATGATCAATTTTTTATATAACTTTTATAAGAAAATATATGTTAAACTTTAATAAAATATCCAGATTTAGTAGGACCTGATTATAGAGATATGCAATTATTTAAGACTTGTGAGAGTTTAAAAAATGGAATATTTAAATAAGGTTTATTTATTAGTTTATAAAATTTTTTTTATGTATCTAAAGACATATATGATATATTGGAAATATAAGACCGTATTAAATTATAAAATACATTTAAGGAATTTAAATAGAGTTTTAGTATATTGGAATATTATGATTAAATGTTCTAAATAGATACTATAGTAAATATATTGATATATTTTATGAAATAATAAAATTAAGAATATTTAAATTATTATTTTTAATTTTAATTT
This sequence comes from Ichthyophthirius multifiliis, assembly GCF_000220395.1. NCBI lineage: Eukaryota > Ciliophora > Oligohymenophorea > Hymenostomatida > Ichthyophthirius > Ichthyophthirius multifiliis. The sequence continues at coordinate 19,342 of NW_004086691.1, forward strand.
TATATGATGGTGTATTAATTAGTAAGTTCTATTTTCATAACATTTGCATGCTTGTATTTTTATTTAAGAAAATAAATTAGGAATTTAATTATACAAAAAATACCTTAGTTTATTAGATATAAATATAATTTTAGATAATAAATATATTATAACATTTTTTAAAAAAATTAGAATTTATGAATAAATAATGATAAATAAAAATATATAATTATAAAAAGATATAATATAAAAATATAAATATATATAATAATATATTATAAATATATATATATATATATATATGTTTATATATATATATATCTATATATATACATATATATATATATTTTTTTTTTTTTTTTCATATTTATTTTAATTTTTTTATTATTTATTATAATTGATCAAATTCTTTTTCTTCAATTTTATTTAATTAAAAATCTTATAATTATTATTATAATTTATTAATATCTATTTCTTTATATTTAAATTATTCTTCTTCTTCTTCTATTTTTTATAATTACGTAATTTTTTTTTATTTTTTTTTGTAATTATATATTTTTTTTTCATGCTTTTAATATTTTTTTTCATTAGATCTACTTCTTGATCGTGATTTATTTTTATTTTCATTTATTTAATTTTAATATATTTAGAGAAAATTTTTAAATTATAAGCGAAGTTCTTTTAGTTTTTATTAAATATTTTATATGTTTTCTATTTTTTCGTACATTATATCTATATGAGTTGTTTTTGGTATTTTGTCTATTTGTATAAGATTTTCGTTTATTTTTGATTATATGTTTAATTTCATTTTTATTTATTTATTTTTAGTATTTTTAAAAAAGGGTTTTTTATTTTGTTATTATTTCGTGTATTATATTTTATTAAAATATTAGTTTTTTTTTTTTTTCTATTTTTTATAATATTTTTTAATTAATATAATAATTCTTAAGTATATATTTTACATATATATATATATATATAAAAAATTTTATATTTAATTTACATATTGTTTTTTTATATAATTCTTTTTTATTTATATTATTTTAAAAATTAAATAATTTTTTAAAATAAATTAAAATTTTTATTATTTATTTCTTATTTTTAGATAAAAAAATAAAAAATATATTTTCCTTATTTTTTTATTTTTAAATAATAATTATATTATTAATAACTAAAAAAAAACATTTTTAATAGTAAATTATTTATATTTTAATTTATTAAATATTATAAAAAATGATTTATTAATTATATTTTTTCTTTCTTTTATTTTTAATAAAAAATAAAATAATTTTTTTAAAAAATAAAAATATTTCTTTTATATATAAAAATTAAATTTATTTAATAATAAAAATATACTTATATATATATATAATAAAAAAAAAAATGCATATTTATTATAATAATATACCTTATGAAGAAAATAACTTAAATGTTATAAAAAAAAAATCTTTTAATAAAACCAAAATAATAATTTTCATATTATTGTTTTTATATATATTAATAGATTCTTTAATTAAAGACTATTTAATTATTTGGAACACTTATTTAACTTCATAAATATAAAAAGATACAGAGCTAAAGAGTGTTTAAATATATACACTTAAGTTCATATCTTTTTTAGGAGATTAACCTATGGAAACATCTATATTGTTCTTTTTTTATATATACTTTCCGAATAAATTACATACGCTAAAAATTATCATCTATATCTTACTAAGTGGCTTTATTTTATCCATATTGAAATTGCTTTATCATGAAAATAGACCTTATTTATTATTCCCAGATGATATTTAAGGATATGGATGCAATACAGGCTTTGGGAAACCTTCAGGGCATTCTTTTAACGCAGTTTTATTTTACTATTTGGTATTCGAAAGTATTTTAGAGGGTAAATTATACTAAAAAAACAACTAAAATCTAGTTAATTAATAAGGATAAAAAATGGTTGAAAAAAGATGGTTTTAGAGGAGTTTTTTATGGTTAATTTTTTATTTTATTTTGGTTTTTTTAATTGGGTTTTCTAGAATTGCCTTAGGAGTGCATTCTTTTGGACAGGTTTTTTTAGGGTTTATTTTTGGGGTGATTTTTTTGTTATTTTTTTAGGTTTATTTTGAAGAAAAAATCGATTTTTTATTAAATTTATATACTTTTAAAAATTTCGAGGGTTTAAATTAGAGTAAAAAAAGGCATTTTTTAGGACTATTTTTAGTTTATTTTTTTGGGCTTTTTTTACTCGTTTTATTTTTTTGAGTTTGAACTTTTAGTAGGAAGATTTTTAGTTTGATAAAAATTAGAAAAACACACTGTTTTTTGATTAATAAGAGTTCTTTTTAAATATATAAAATGCTAAGGAAAAATATGGATGTTAGTGGAGTAAAATTTTTATGGAAAATGTTAAAAAAAATTAAGGAGTTTTTCTATAATAGAGTATTTTTGTTAAAGATACGGGTGGATTTTCAATTGGGTTTGGGATTATTTTTTGCATTTTAATTAAATAAGGTAGTTATTAGTATAATAAAAAAGGTTTTGGGGAAATTTCTCGAGGTTAGGTTGTATTAAGGATTTTTATTTTAGTGTTTTTAGGATGTTTAGTGTACTTTATTTTCTTTTTAATTAATCTTTATTACTATTAAGTTTGGATTTCGTTTATTTTAATGAATTAATTGAGAGGGTTTTTATTTAGTTTTATTTTAATCTATATATGTCCTAAAATATACCGAAAATTAAATATAGATTTCGATGGAGATTATTTAAAAGAAACATGAGAGAAAATAATATATATATATATTCAAAAATATAGATTATATAATTATTATTTTAATATTTTTAATGTTTCTTTTAATAAGATTTAATTTTTAAAAAAAAACTTGATTTTTTTTAAAAAAAAGCATCAAAAAATTCCTAATTTTATTTTCCGTTTAAAAAATCGCCACTTTCATTCCCAAATCTTCCCTTATTTTTTTCCAAAAAATCCTAAAAATCATCCTCTTAATAACGTTGAAAAAAAGAATCAAAATCATCCAAAAAAAATCTTCTATTTATATAAAAAAATACAATATTTTCATAATAAATACACATTTGTCTATATTCACAATTCCTACTGCCTATTAATACTATACAATTTTCCCATTTTTTATTTATTTCTTCTAAAAAACCTAGTCCTATACTTAAATTATCTTCAAAGCAAGAACTTGAGCATAATTCATCGATCAAAATTAAACAATTATCCCTATTTATTTATATAGTTTTTTTTATTTTATTTTAAAAAATAAAATATATATATAAATATATATATATTTATTTTTATTAATTCACTTTATTTATTAGTTATTATATATCATTGATTATAAATCTAAAATTTCAGCTGTAAAACCACTTTTAGATGTTTCGAGATTTTCTTAGGAAAAAAATTTCGATAATATCACATTTTTAGGCGTAAAAATAGCCTTTTAAGCTGGTACAAAGCATCCTATTTATCCGAAAATATGAATTATTGCTATAGTTTTTAATAATAGGGTTTTCCCTGAGGAGTTGTTACCTATAAAGAATAGGAAATTGTTAATATCAGAAGCAAAAAGGTCATTTTTTTGTACATTTTATTTCTAGAAAGGCAGAAAAGGGTGAAAGAAATTCTCTAAAAGCAACACATTGGGCTCTTTTTGGAAAAAGGGGAGGGTTAAAGGGAAATTCTATGTGTTAAATAAATAATAGAATGCAAAAAATGATAAAGATACATCTATTTCATTCAAAAGTTCATTTATTTTAAAAATTAATGAAATATTAAGTTATATTTTTTCCTATATATTTATTATTTATTATACTAATAATTATATTATTTTATGTTTATTTTCCTTTATTCTATTATTTAGTTCAGCGAGTGTTTTTGTTGTAAAAATTATAGACTAGTTTTCTTTTTTATAGTTTATTTCTATTATGTTTTCTCCTAAAATCTCCTCTAAATTTTATAAATCAAGATTTTCCTGCATTTTTATTTATAAATAAAAACCACGAATTTCATTATCTTTTAATAAAATGGAAATCTTTTCATTTTTTATTTTCTATATATATTCACTATATATGTCATCTATCATTTATCTCACAGAACTATATTTAAGTCTTTCTATGTCTAGGAAGTCTTTTTCGTCATTAGTACCTCTTAATAGAAATAATAGAGCCTCTTATTGACTTTTTTTAGATGTTTATTATATATATTTTTCGTCTAGGAAGTCTTTTAGGCTTCCTTTTAATAGAAAAAATTCATGGCTTTATAAAATTTTAGTTAATTATAAAAAAGCGGAATTTTCTGATATATAATCGTCATCGCTTGTATTATTATGTGTTTTTTCTAATAAAGGAAAAAAGTTAATTAATTTTATAGAAAAAAGAGAGCATTTTTGTAAAAAAAAATTCAGTTTAAAAATATGTAAAAGTTGATTTTTTATATGAGAAAAATCATTAAAATTATTAGAATTTTTTTATAAAAATTTCAAAGCGACATTTTCCATATCTTTAAAAATTTTTAAAAAGCCTTAAATTTCTTTAGATTTTTCTTTATTTTTTACTAAAAATCTAACTAAATTCTACCTTTCTTTTATTTTTTCTATTTTATTAAAAGCCTAAAGCATATTAGACCTCAAAAGTCTTTTCCCTCCGACAGTCTAGCAATTAAAAAGTGATAAAAGGGACTTTTTTTCATCATTCTCTGATAATATTTCTAAATCTAATATAGTTTAGGGATGCGTTACTAGAATTTCATCTACCTAAAATATCTCTATTTAAAGTATTTCTTTATTGAATACTATATTTAGGCTCATTTCTGCCCATTATAGTAATGCATTTAAAGCCGCGAAAGCTACATAAAGTGAATTAAGGGAAAAATTGGAATAAAAAGGTAGATTTTTTTAGGATTAAAAGTATATTTATTCCCCTTTAGTTTCATCAAAAAAGTTTCTTTTTATAAGTTTTAGAATAAATAAGTTAGATGATTATTTTAATAAATGAAATAATTATGTATTTTCTTAAGTTTTGGACATTATAATTTCCTAAGGAGAGTATTTTTAGATTGTGGAAAGTGTATATATATACATTAAACGATCCATTATTTAAGAAATATAGATTTTTCCAGTTTCTTTATTATATATAGCAATTCCTACTTAATTTGCATGATTTTCAATTATGGAAATTAAATGAATTTTCTAATCATGGGTATTTCTGTATATTGATGTTTTTTTAATATTTTGTTTTTTTTAAGGATGAGAATTTTCAATTATATTGGACGATAATTGTTATTATATGAATTTGTTGTTTTTTTCTGTATTTTAGTTAAATATTGAAGAATTTCTATATTTTTATTTTATAAGTCTTTCTGAACTTTATTAAGCTGAAGAAAAGTTTATTTATTTATTTTTTATATTGTTACTATCTGTCTATTTAGATGATTTTAATTTCTCGAATTAAAAAAGGGAAGAATTATCCTAATTTTATTAATAAAAAGCGTTATTTTCAGATTATTAAAAAGAAGATTCATTATTTATTTAATGTTATTAGAAATATGAAGACTCGTTATTTTAATGCTATTATAAATAGGAAGATTCATTATTGTTTTAAAGTTATTAAAAACAAGGTATGTTATTTTAAAGATTTTATAAATATGAAGAATTGTTATTATGTTAAGCAAGTTCGGAAGTCTAATATTAAGGAGTCAAAAATTATAAATTTTAAGATGTTTTTCTTTCTATTGTGGATATGGAAGGATTATTTATAATCGAATTCATGTTTTTTTTATTCTGTTTAATTTTTTTTTTTTAGTATATTGATAATATATTAATTTAGTGAAAAAAAATATTTTTAGTAAAGTTATTTAATAAATATTTGATTTTTTAGTTAGTTTTTTTATTTTATTATATAAATCACTTGTGTTACTTGTGTTATTAATTAAAAAATAAATAAATACAATTTTAATTGATTAAATATAAATTATTTATTTATCTTTTTTAAATAAATATATATTTAGATATTATTAATTATTTTTGTTTAGAAAATATAAAATACATTTTTTCATTTTTATTTAAACTTTATATGATTTTTAAAAAACAAACAAATACAATTAGTTTAATAATAATAGTTTATGTAATTTTTTAAAAATTAATTATTATTAATTTAGTAATTGTTTATCTTATATAATGTGTTTGGTTATATTAAAAGCCTTAAATTTAATATCATTATCTTTAAGTAAAAATATAATAAATTAAAGATGAATTATTTAATATATATAAAACACATATTATTTTTGGATTAAAATACATGTTTGTTTTAATTGAAATTATTTATAAATAAAAAAATAAGAATATAATTTAAAAAAAAAAAAAAAATTGTTAGAAATAAAAAAAAATATATAATTATAATTTATTTTTACAAATAAAAATTTTCTAATTTTTTTTATTATTAAATTTATATTTTTTTTAGAATTAATTAATTAAAATAATTTAAATTTAATAATTTTAAAAATAATATTAATTGAATTAATTTTAATAAGGAAAATATTAAAAAAAAGAAAATATTTAAGTTTAAAGAAAAAAAGATATATAATGTTTTTTTTTTTTAAATAATAATTAAATATTTATAAGAAAATATGTAATGGTAATGTTCAATAGAATTAAAATAAATAATGTTATATATAAAAATAAATTATATATATAAAATATAATAAATAAATATTTTAAAATAAATATTCGAAATTATAAAATAAAAGATATTAATTATCTTTATATGAAAAAAATATTATTTTTTAAAAAAGATTAATTTTATATATAGAAAAAAATAATAGTATAAATAAATATATTTGTATATTTAAATTATATTTATTTTTAGGTGTATTAATTTGAAAAAATAAATATTATACTATATTTAAAATTAATAATATAATATAAATTAGATATTTTTATAATAATATATATATTAAATAATTTATTTAAAAAATATATTTGTAAATTAATATTATTTATTTATTTTTTTATAAAATAAAAACATTATATTTTTTTTATACATATAAGAATATATATAAATATAATGAAAATTTTATATTATATTTAAATATATATATATATTATATTCATTTAATAAAATAAATTTTCTATTTCTAAAAAAATTTCTAATGATATAAATATATAAACTTTATTTAAAAATATTTTCAGTCAAATATATATATATATTTATTATATATTTGTTAATAAACTTAAAATAAAAAAATTATAAAATAAGATATTTTTAGTTAAAAAGAGATTAGAAATTCTGTTTTTTTATCAAATGAACATAATTAATATTAATTTAAAAATGCATATTTATTAGAATATAAGTTTTAATTTCTTTTATAAAATAGATATCATATTTCATCATAATAATTCATATTTAATAATTCAAAACTTATTTAAAAAATAAATTTCAGATATATAAAATATATTTAAATACTTTTATATCTATATTAATGGAAAAATATGAAACTAATAATAAAACAAATAGTTTTTTTTTTAATAGTCGTCGTAAATCCTTTATTTTTTTATTATTTTTTAAATACATTTTAAAAATGCTTATTTTATTGATTATTTTGATAAAATTTAAACTTAAATGATGTGCTATTTTTCCTTTAAATAATTATGATTTTTTATTTAAAAGTTGGTAAATAATGTATAGTTTTTATAAAATTAAAAATAAACTTGTCTTTAATATATAAAGAAAATAATATTATACTATTTTAGAACATTTTAAATATATTAATATAGTTTAAAAAACTTAATTGAATAATATTTATTTTTTAAGTTTATTATTTATATGTAATATGATTTTTATTTTAGTTTTTAATATATATATATTGTATTAAGTATTATTATTATTTTATTTATTTTAATAAGCCAATTTAATATTAAATTAAATAATAAAATATTATATATTATTAATTATCATGTAAATAAATTAAATTTTATAAGAGTTATTTAAGCTGAAAAAAATATTTTTCTTAATATTTTTATTAATAAATCTAAAATATATTAAATAATATTTATTACTTTAAATATAAAAAAATATTATAATTTTATATAAAATATATATTCTTTTATTTAAATGTATTTTATATTTAAAAAAAGGAATATTAATTTTTTTTTATTAATATAAAATATTTTATATTAAAAAAAAAAATTTATTATATTTTTATATGTATTTGATTTTTTTTTTTTTTATAAATTATAATATATATCAGTCTATTCTTTATAATTCTTAAATTATTTAATCTTTAACAATTAATTATTAATTTAAAAGATCAACATCTTTTTATTTGACTATAAGAGAGTTTATTTTATCATCGAATTCTGAGAGAGTTCCTTTATAGTTTTATATAATTTTAAAAACCATATTAATATTATCTATTGGTTCATTTATTTTTTCTTTTAATTATAATAATTCATGTTCATTTTATTCTAAAATGAAGGATATTTCTTCATTTTCTTATTATAGTTTTTAATTATCTTATTCTTTTTCTTCATATTTTTTTAAAATTTCTTCATATTTTTATTTATAGTCTAAACTAACTTATATAATTTCTTACATTTTTGTTTAATAAATATTCTTTTTTTCATTTAAAAAATTCACTTCATATTCTTTATACTATATATATAAATATAAATTAAATTTTATATATATTTCATATACTTCTAATTTTTCTTCATAAATAATTAATTATTTTTATAAATTCTAAAAAGCATCATTAAATTTTTTATTTAAATGTTCGTTTTTTAACTCTTATTAATATAATTATTAAATTAAACTATTTTTTTCATTTTCTAAATTTTGTATTTATTCATTTTCTTATAATTAATATGTGTTTTTTTGTATTAAATTATCTATATTTAAACATATTAATTATTCTAAATAGTTATTTTAATTATAATTATTTTCTTCATAATCGTAAAATGTTAAATTTTGTCCTTATTCGATTATTTAAGGAGTTTTATACTCTTAGAGTTATTTTTCAAGTTCTTATATTCTGGTTTATTGTTATATTATTATATCTTCTAATGAAATATATTCTTTATTATTATTTTTTTCATTTTCAAAAAATAAGCAACATTCAGAATTTTAAAATTTCATTTTTTTAAAAAATTTAATAAATAATAAATAGTTTTATTTGTAAATCAATTTAATTATGTTTTTTTAAAATAAATTATTTGTATTTATATTTAATTAACAAAAAAAAAATCAGTATTGCCTATATGTTGATTTCATATTATTTTCATAATCCTTTAACAAACCATCATTTTTTTATATACAATTTTTTATATATTTAATTTTTAAATATTATGCATAACATAGAAAGCTATATTTATATATTAATAAATATTATTGACAAAAAAAAAATAAGTAAAAACACATTAAATATATAATATTTTTATGGGTTTTAATAAAATATATATATATATATATATATATAATTAAATATTATAATAAATTAATAAATTAATAAATATATTATTGAAAAAATATAGTTTAAATATATATTTAATTAAAAGAAAAAAAAAATTAACATAAAAAAAATATTCCATATATAAAATTTATACATTCCAAATAATAATAATAATAAAAAAAAAAAAAGGATAAACAGTTTTTCTTTTCCTACAAAATTAAAAAGAAACTCAAACACCGCCAGCAGCTGCACTTTTCATTGCTAATTTTTCCTTTTAACCACCTCTAATAAGCCCAGTTCTTCTAGCTCCTCTTAAACCAACTTTCTACCCAGGACAAGATTACTTAGAAACAGTCGAAGGATGACCAATATGTTATTAATTACCACCACCATGAGGATGATCTACAGGATTCATTGCTACACCTCTAACTTTAGGCCAATTTTTTCTCTTTTTGGCATATTTATGGTATTGATTACCGGCTTTTAAAATTGGTTTATCGGTTCTACCACCTCCGGCGACAACACCAATTGTTGCTCTGCAATCTCCATTGATAGTTTTTCTACATCCGGAAGGTAATCTGATTCTGGTCTTACTTCCGTCTTCTGAATGACCGATAATTGTTGCATATGTTCCAGAAGCTCTAGAATATGCACCTCTGTCACCTACTTTTTCTTCTACATTGCATACTACGGTACCTTCAGGAATTTTGTTTATTGGGAGGACATTTCCTACAGATATACCAGCTTTAAGGCCACAATATACATATTGGCCTGAATATTAGCCTTCTGCGGCGATGAAATATTCCTTGTTATGTTTGTATCTGTATGGATCTTTAAAATCTACTTTAACTAAAGGACTATATATATTTAATAATTATATTATATATATTTTTTTTTCAATTTATGTTTATTTACGCGCCACGACCGGGTTCATGTAAAACTTCTCTAACACAACCTCTAATATAACTATTTTTTTATTATTTTTTGTGTTTAAAATGAATAAAAAATTACCCTTATCTTTCAGCATAATCGTATACACGATATTATGCGGGGGCTATTCTACCACTTTTGTGAGATTTAAAGACACCATTTGCACGCCCTTTTCTTTAAGCTCTTATGACTTTTCCCATTTTTTTAACAGAGATTATTTTTTTTTTAATTTTTTTTTTTTATTTATTTAGAAAAAAATCTTATATTGCTTTTTTTTATTTTTGAATTAATTTTACCTTTTTTATTTTTATATTTGTTCTTTTTTTTGTTTTATTTTAATAAATATAAATAAAACAAATATATAACTAATATTAAATATTATAATTAGTTTTATAAAAAAAAAATCAATTTTAATATAAAAATAAAAGAATAAAAAAGACTAAAAATCCTACAAAAACACTAATAAAATCCTTCAAAGTAATAACCTACCTCATAATTTTTTTCTCTTCGTTCGGATAACAATATTATTAAACTACTCTAAAAGTATGTAAAGGTAGCCAAGTTGCAGCACAAATTAATAAAACTTTTACAAAAAACTCAGAGGTTATTTATTCAGTATTAATATAATTATTTAAGAATAAAATACTAAGTAAATAAGTTAAAAAAGTAAATAATTAACTAATAATCATTGCCATATGTAATTTATGTAACTTTTAAATTTATAAATATGAAAAAATATAAATTAATTTTACTTAAGAATAAACATTTAATAATTCAATAAATATAAGAGCTGTGAATGTAATAGTTATAATACTTAAAAAAGTATCTTAGAACATAGTTACAGCTAAAAACATAATAGCAGAACCCTTAATTAAAAATATATATTAAAACAAATATAAAAAAAATAAAAAAGGGTTTAATAATATAATATATAAATATATATATATATATATATATATATATATATATATATATATATACATATATATAATTTATTATATATATATATATATTTATAATTACCTAATATATACTAATCCATATCCATAAAATACTTGTTTTAGTATTCATTTTTCTATTTTTCTATAAAGTTGTATACAATTATGGATACTAAAAAGCCATTTCTTATGAAATATCCTCATCAAAAATCAAACAAAAAACTGGTAAACTGGTATAAAACGTCGCATATCCTAACATAAGCATTCCATTATATATTGGAATAGCCACAAAATAAAAAATGCTACTGAAAATCATTTAAATAATACTAATAATTAATCCCCTGTGTATAACAAATAGACTTAATGTTGTTGCTTATATATTTTTAGATATATTATATAAATATTTATTTTATATATATATATATATATTATTACCTTTTTTATATGAATTTCTTCCATGCCATAAAAGAAGACATTTTAAATAACGAAATTCTAATATAGAAAAATCTGAGGCTAATGCAGCTTATTTTCCTTCTTTTCCGACTATACCTACGCCTACATGTGCACATTAGATCATTCCGACATCATTTCCACCATCTCCTACACATAAAACTCTTTTATTTGTATATTTTTTTATACATTCAGTTACTGAAGCTTTTTATTTTGGGGCACATCTACAACAAATTACAGAAGGTGCTTAAGTCGCAGTTTCGAAAAAAAGCTTATCACATGAAGATATTATTTTACAAAGGGAAGTTCCATCAATTAATAAGACACAGTTGGCTTTATGGGAAAATTACTGGATCATTTCTCTCAAAACCATTTCGTCTGTTTAATCAATTATCTCGAATATTTCCTAGTTAACACTCTTTAAACCAGCACTAACTGCTATACATTTTGCTGTTTCGACCTTGTCACCGGTCAACATCCATACTTTAATACCTCCTTGACGTAGATTTTCGATAGTGTTGCAAACTTCTTCTTATAACTTGTCTTCAACACCTGTAATACCGATTAATTCCATGTTTGTTTCGAGTTCAGAAGCTATATTTCGAATTTATTAATTTCTATCTTAAAGAGATTCTTGTGCTTATTTATATTTTTCTTTCCATATAGCATAAAATTCCTCAGATATGCATTTTTAGGCAAAAACTAGAGTTCTTAAGCCTTCCCTAGCTAAATTATCACAGTCATCATTTACAAAAGATTTAAAATAAGGATTTACTTTCTACATCATAATAGTATCCGCACCTTTTAAATAATAAATTATTTTACTAGATGGTTGATGCCTTAGAAGTATTCCCATGCTTTTAGTTTCAGAAGTAAATGGAAAAATAGCTAGTACTAAGAATGTTTCTTACGTATTATTTGCATTTAAAATAACTATTTATTCCTCACTTCTTTATTCTAATCGCATATTTAAACTTTCTGAAAATTTTACTAAAGCATGTTCATCAGGACTAGATGCCTAAAAATTTATAATTATATATATATATATATATATAAATATATATATATATATATATATATATATATATATATAATATTATTACTTAGTATGTTTTTTCTCCATTTTCTATTACAGGAGTTACATTGTGACATACTGATAATGCTGTGAAAACATCTCTTATTATAAGTTCGTTCTTACGTCTATTTTTTTTATTTTCTTGGTTTTCTCCATTTTCTATATCAGGCAATGGTGAATTGAATTTTTAACACATTTTAATTAAAGTATTTTTTATTTCAGGTAGATCTTCAATTGTATATTGTTTTTCGTTTATAACAATTTTTTTAAAAATCATGTCGTTCTGAGTTAAAGTGCCTGTTTTGTCTGCTAAAAGATATTAAATTCTGCCTAATTCTTCCGGAATATTTGAATTTCTAGCTACTGTTCCTTTAATAACAGGATCATTTTAAATTCTATATGAAAAAAAACTTTTCGCGAAATCATTATTTACTCTTAAAGATATTGGAATAATTGAACTTAATAATAATAAATATCTTTATTAAAAAAAAAAATAATATTAATATAAAAAAAAAAATATATGAAATATATACCTAAAATATTAAATAAACCAAAATTTACTAAAACCATTAAAAAATATCATTAAAAAAGACAATATACACATAAAATAAAAAAGTACTTTTGAAAGCTAATTAACTTCTTCATCGAATTTTCCAAATTTACTTTAAGGATTTTATTAATTCATGGCTATTCGAGTTTCTTTACCTGTAAAAAGGACTAATCCCCATATATTTCCAGTTGCTAATATTGTGTTTGTCCATAAAGTGTTTTCTAAATTTAAACCTTCTTATATTTCATTGTTCTTATATAAGCCTTGGAATTCATATATGTTTTCACATGGCGGATTTATTTATACATAACTGCCTAAATTAAATAATTTTAGACCATCATTATATTATACTATGCCTATTTATTATAATTATTATTATATGTAAAAATAAAATTACTCTAAGTATGTCTTATTGCCCTTCTGACTTTCCAATCAGTTTCTCCATCTAATTGATCTGTTCTTATGAAAACAGTTCCTGTAGGCTCTGATGTATTTAAAAGTAATAAATCTGCAGGAATTCTTTACTTAGTTTCGACGCGAATTATTTAACCAGTTTTTAAATTACCACTTCTTATTTTTTTAATTTTACCTTTTACTATTACATCATATAATGAAGAATTTGCTTCTTTATCTCTTTTATATCTTTTGTAATCATCATAACCATCTTTTAACATTGTTAAAATTAAAACAAATGCAAGAGGAGCCACATAAGTAAATAAAAAACCTATAAAAATTATATTTGTGTATAGATGTTATAAAAAAAAAAAAAATTTAATATAAATGTATATAAATATAAAAATATATAAATATATATATATATATATATCAATTTATATATATATATATATATTAAAATATATTATTTTACCTACAGTCAATGCAGGAATAATTTAAGAAATACATATAAGAAGATAAAAAAAATTAAAAAAAAACTTAAATTAATTATATAGTACAAATGGAACAAATGTTAATATGTTATATTTTTGGTTTTTGACTAGATTTTTAACATAGTTTTTAGGTTCAGAAATACCATCAAAATATATAAAACGTTCTTTTTCTTTTTTTGGTTATTTTTTGAACTTTTAAATAAATTTTTAGAAACAATTTTATTTCTGCTTTTTTATTTTTTATTTGTTTATTTTTTACTTTTTTATTTTTATTTTTATTTTTTTACATTATATGGTTGTTTTATAAATTATTCATATTCTATATTTGCATCAATATATTATTTATCTCCACTGTTATCGGACGAATCTACGTTTTATTATTAATGTAATTGAATTTCTATTTCTGGACCATCTTATGAACTATCTATGTATTAATTATTTTTTATCATAATACTTAATTTTATTAATTTTAATATGTATATATATATATATTTAATTATTTATATTTTTTATTTTATTTTATTATATTATTTATTTTTGTTTATTATTCATTTAGATATTATTAAATATGCTTTGTAATTATTATTTATTTTATTTTAGGTATATTTTATAGTTTTTTTCTTAAAGTATTATATTTAATATATTTATTAATGATTTTTTATTATTTGTATAAATAAATTATTATATTGAATACATTAATAATAAAAAAAATAATCAATATATATATTAAAAATATTTAATTTATACTAATTTAAATTATGTATTAATAATATAATATATTTAATATTTATTAATTATAAATAATTAAATTATAATTTATATATATAAAAAATTTTTATAATAAATATTTTAACATTATATTTTGATTTTGATTTTTTTAATTTATATTTCATTATAATAAAAATTAAATAAAAATAAAAATATATGTAAATATTATAAATTTATTTATTATGA
>NW_004086689.1:0-29292 GCF_000220395.1 Ichthyophthirius multifiliis
TATATAAATAAATATAAATATATGTATATATATTTATATTTATATTTATATTTATATTTATATTTATATTTATATTTATATTTTTTGTATTTTGTTTATTTTTTTTTTATTATTATTTACTATAATAATATTTATATTGTGCTTTTTTTAGATTAATAATTTTTATTTAAAATTGTATTTTATATTTTTATAATCATTTAATTTAAATTATGTATTTATAAAATTTTAAGCAACAATAAAAATTAAATTTAATACCTATTTTTTTTATTAAACTAATTAATATTTCTTACTTTATTTTTCATGATCTTTTAAATATATTATAATTAAATTTTTTAATTAGAAAAATTTTTTTTTTTTTTTACAAAAATATAATTGATTTTACAAATTCATTCTAAAACATTCTATAATATATTTTATTTAAAGAAATTTTTGTTTCTAATTTGCATATTTTTTGTCTAATAAAATTATATTATTCTATTCATTATAATTAATTATTAATAATTTCTATAAAAATTAATTATTTTTTTTCAAACTATATTAATTATATTAAAAAGCTATGAATTATTTATTTAATATAATAACATTTAATATAATGTTTTTCAAAAATCAATAATTATCTATAATATTTTTTTGTTTTATAAGAAATAATATAATAATAAATTATAAAATTATAGTTAAATACGAAAAACAATTTATTTATTATAAAAGAAATTATTTCACATTTATTTAAGATAAAAATTCAATAATTTTCTTTAAATGAAACTTTAACATAAAATAGTTTTTTATGTTAATTAAAAGCAATTAAATAAAAAATACAATTTCATGTGTAATTAAAATAATATAAAATCAGTAAAAAGTATATATATATTTTTTAATTAAAATTACTTATATATTTATTTTTTTAAATTATAATATAAAATAAATAAAAGCTTATATTTTATAAAGAAAATACTTATAGATGTTTTGGATATTTTTAAATTAGAGCAGGTAAAAACTCACTTTTAAATTAATAAATTAAAATTTTTAAACTTCTAAAATATAGTATTAAAATATTAAATTTATGTTCATACGAAATTATAATTTTAAAGCATAATAAGTTGTTATTTTAGATTATTACGAATAAGATAAATTTTATTAAACTTTAAAAACATCTCTGTTAAATTTACTAAACAATTTTAAATATATAAAAATTAATAGGATCTCAAGTACAAATTCATAAAATTATCTCTACAAGACATAGATTTTTTAAAATAAATTAAAATCTAAAGAATAAAATTATTAAAAAATATTAAGAAATATAAATATTATATATATATATATATAAATATTAATCATTTATATATACAAAAAAAATAAAAATATATTTAACAAAAATATATTTTTGAATGTATTATTTATCAGTACATAAATAGAATAATAATAAAAAGCAAACTAAAAAAGTTTAAAAATAAGGAATTTTATTTTTATATATTTTCATAGTTGATATTTTAACTATTTTTCTAATAATTATATTGAATTAATTCCTCATTATTTTTAAATACTTAGATTTAAATATTAGTTGATGCCATTTTAGTTTCTTCAATTTTTTAAAGATTTCTTGTAAAATCATAATCTCCGAATCCATCTCCTTAACCATAAGGGTTAGCTCCGTCAGGATATATGTTAAAATTCATCTAAATCTATGCATTATTGGAAGGATAAGGCAATCCTAGTTCAACATTAATAAACCCTGACCCATTATCTCTAAGGATTCTAAGCCTACTTTTTTTTCTATTTCTAGTTACTTTGGCCAAGGGAGTTAAATCCAAAACAATATCATCACCTAAGAAAAGAACCCTATTAAGTACTAAATCTTTTTTATAAGTTTTATCAACAAATTTAACTTATGTATACAAAAAGTCTCCTACAATATATTAATTATTATTTTTGAAACTCTCACAATCAGATGTCTCACAAAGGCTTCCATGCAAATCCAAATCAGCAATAATTACACAATAATCACTTCCTTACATACACTTGTCAGTCTATTAAAGAGTTGTATCTATTTAGAAAGTTGTTACAGTGTCCCTGCTTGTATAAACAATAATCATAAACTTATGTACCCTTAATGTCTATCTTATATTTCCAAGTTCAATTTGCATATTAATAACTTAATAAATAACGTTATCATATAATAACTTTGTGGAAAAAGCTAATTAATAGATATCTATTAAAGCCACTTTTATAGAAGTTACATAGTTTTATTAATAATTCAAATATTTATTATCTACTAGTTAGTAGGTACCATCTTAATATTAAAAGAAAAGGGAAGAGTGTAAAGTTTCTTTGCATGGGTTCGATATGGTGTCTTTTGGCCAATAATACGATATTTAATTGAGAACAAAATTATTTCCATTTTCTTTATTTGACATACAATATGAAACTATTCGCAAATTTTAAATACTTTTATATAATTCAACATCACATTTTGTCAAATCTTCAATAGGCTTTGTTAAAATAGTCTCGCATTTAAATGGATTTTTAGAAACCAATACGTAATTTTTCGATATATCACATTAACAGAATATGTTTTGGACCATTATCGAATTAGGATCTATACAAGAAGTACATACCCCATTAGGATTTTCGCCTGAATCGCAATTACAACTTGCATGACACAGGTCACTTTTATATTAGGCAATTATTTTTAACTTTCTTATACCCCAATTAAAATTATATGGATTAGTGTAAGCTGAATATATTTCAAATTCGAAGTTTTTATTTATATATGGAATTTATGCTTCTATAAATATAGGATATTAAGGAGATGATTTTAAACACCCAGGTACATTCTATTCTGGTTGCTGATCTCCTGTTGTAGCTGGCAGTCCTACTGCACTTGCTTTAAAATCTATTATTTTATTTAATTAAATTAATATATTTGTAATTTTTTTTTTTTAGATAAATATTTAATTAATTTGCTTTTTAATAAAAAATCTATTTTTATATTACCTATTTTTTTGCTATTTATGTTTATTTATATAGTTTATAAATTAAATACTTCAAGTGCCCATAATTCAAATTGTATATTTAAATTTGTTTAATCTACAGTAGATTAATAAGATTTTTTAACTGAAGCTTCTCCTCCATTTGTATATATTGCTCCAAAAAATGTATTTACGCATGTCTATATAGATTACCTAATATTTTAATTTACAATCCATCCTTAGCTTTCTGAAAAGTTTGTCGTATCAAATTCATATGTAATTACCTAATTATTGCAATCGCAATATAGAATTAAAATTAATAACAATAAAAATTATATGGATTTCATATACAGGTAAAAAATTTTATTTTGAATATGATCCTTATATTTTTTTTAAAAAAAAAAAATTTAAATATTTTTTTTTTTTTTAATAGTTTTTGTTTACTATTGATTAAAATTATAAATAATTAATCATTATAAAAAAAACATTTTTATATTGTATTAAATAAAAAAAACTTAAAGTGATTTAACTTAAAATATACAATTGAATGATAATAATCTACTTATTATTTCAATTATAAAAAAAATGTTTTTATATATATGATAAATTAAATATAAATAAAAATATTTTAAACAAAAAAAAATATTTTAAGAAAAATTAAATATTATAATTAAATAAATAAAAATATATTATTTATTAATTTCAGTTAGTTTTATTTTAAAATTAAATATAAAATATATACACTCCTTTCTTATCATAATTAAAATTAGATATTTTTATTATCTAAAGATATAGATTTAGTTTTATTGATTTTCAACTACATATCAAAAGCTAAAAATAAATTTTCTATATAATTAATATAATTATTGACAAAAATATTATTATTAAAAAATATAAATTAACTTTTTTAAAATAGCAGAAATAATAATAAAATATACATTGGAATTATTTTCTTTTTTTTAAAAAAAATAATATTTTTTTATATTTACATATAATTATTGAATTAATATAATTATTATATTTTTATAATTATTTTATAAAAAAACGATTGAATTAAACATTAAAATCTCAATTAAAATGAAAGATTATACAAAAGTAATATATTATTTACATGTCGAAAATTAAAAATAGTATATTTAGAATTTTTTAATCTATTAATCGGAAATCAAAGGAAAATATTATTCGTATTTAAATAATTTGATAAAATTATTATTTATGCGTGTTTATTTAAAATTTTGAAATTAATTATTTATTATATATCATTTTAAAATATCTTTAGTATTTTATTAATTGTATTTGTTATTAAACTAAATTTAATATTTTAATAAATTATCACAAAATTTATAATTTTATTTTTAAAATTTTTATTTATACAAATTTCATTAATTAATATAATAATGCTTTTAAAATAAAGATTAAAATATCTAAAATTTTTTGCTTTTAATTCTTTAAATTAATAGTTTTTTATGATTATTATATTTGAATAATTTGTTAGTTTTATAATTCATATATATTTATAAAACACTAAAGGTAATATATGGTTTATAATTTATATTTAATAAATTTCCAAAACCTTTTATTTTAATTAATAGTAAAATATGAAGATAATTAAATATTCTATTTTTAAAGTATTAATTAAAATATTTACTTTATAAAAAAAATGAATTATAATATGTTTTAAATAATATAATAAATAAAGATAAATTTATTAAAATGGGAAGATAAATATTTTATTTTTAAATTATTTGATATATTCTTTAAAAAAAAGAGAAAAAAATAATACTATTATTTAAATAATAAAAATAAATTTAGCATTATTAATAATATTATATTTATTTATAATTTATTTTAGAACCGAAACATTTTTATTGTAAATATTAATATAACATATTTTACTTAAGCACTTTTATTAAAAATAATATTTGGGATTAGAATTTTATAAACAAAATAATTTTTTATATTTTTTTTAATAAATAAAAATTATAATAATATTTTTTCATTTTTGTAATATATATTTAAAACATATAGTAATGTCATAAATTTAATTTTTTTTTTTTACTTATATTTTGTAAACTTATAAAATATTCTATTATTTAAAATTATTAATATTTTAATTAAAACTATTTATTAAATTTAAAATCCATTTTTATGAAAAATTCTAAATATTTTTATTGTATATATTATAAAAAAGCCTATATAAATTAAAATTCTTAATATAATTTTTATAAATTTTTTTTTTGTAATATAATTTTTAATAAAAAAAATAACTAATGGCTTCTTGCTTAAATTGGTAACTTTTAAACATTTTAATTTAAGTTTTATTTATTAAATAAAATAAGTAATAAATAATTAGAAAAAGATAAAATAGAAACGCATTAAGCATATTGCTTCAAAAATATATTGAAATGTGGCATTTGTAATGAATTTTATGATAAAAGAGAACCCGAAGAACATTTAGAAAGCCATATATTAGTATATTTTATTTTTAAATAAAATAAAAAGAAATAAAAAAAAAAATTAAAAAAAATATTAAATATTAAAAAGGTAAAATGTTAATTTTGTAATAAAGAATTAGAATAATAATAAATTGTAAAACATAAATAAAATGAATGCTAAAATAGACCAAAGTTTTGTAGGTTTTGTGAAACTGATATTCTTAGAGATTAATTTTAAAATCATGTAGTTATGTGCAGTTCTAGAACAAAGTCATGTATAAAATGCAATAAAAATATAATATTGAGAGGTATTAATTATTTATTAATATAAAATAATATATTTTTTTAAATTTTTTTTTTTAATTTTTTTATATAGATATATTTATAATTTTTTAATTTTTATATATTTTTTTTTTTTTTCTATTAAGGATGGGATGATCATGAAGCTATTTGTTTTAATATAAAATAAATAAATAATAGTAAAAATATTGAAGAAAATATTATTAAAGCTAATTTTTAAAGAAATTAATTATAATAATAAAATAATAATTTTTAGAAAGTTTAATAAAGTTAGTATAATTATGATGATAGTAATTAAGATGAATATGATTATTAAAATAATGATGATGAATATGAATTTTAATATGAAAATGATTAAAGTGATAATGAGAATAATTAAAATGATGATGACTATGATGAGGATGAATACGAGGACGAGGATGAGGACGAGGATTACGAAATTTAATAAATAATAAAAAACAAAAATAATATGTAAAATAAGAAAATAGACTAAAAAAAAAAATATTAAGATAAAATTATTAAATAGTAATAGAAATTAGAATAGTGTATAAATATTTTTATTCATTATTTTTTAATTTTACTAAAAAAAAAAAGAAAAAAAAAATTAAAAGTAAAAGTAAAGTTATAATGATGATTATGATGAAGAATTATAAAAAGTAATTGAAATGTCTAAAACACACTAATGATCAAATGGTTAAAAAACAAAATTAGTGTAAATAATTTTAAAAAATATTAATAAATAAAAAAAATTATATTTATGTTTAGTACTTATATATTTAATTTAATTAAAAATTTTTTACTTTGTTTAATAATAAATAAATTTAGAAATTTTATTTTTTACTTTAAATATATTTAAAATTAACTTAAACTTTTAATATATATAATTTATTGTAATTATTAAAATAAAATTTTCATTATTATTCTATAAAATTTCTTATTTTTTTTTTATATTTTTATTTAGATGTTTATATCTTTATTTTATTATTTATAAAAGAATCTTTATTTATTTAATTTTTATTTTTTATCCAAATTAAAAAAATAAGACAGGCAAATAAAATGTTCAAAAATATTTAAAAATTAAATTTTCATTTAAAAGCATTTATAAAATTGCAAAATAAACCAAATAATAATTTTATTTTTTGGAAAAATACGATATTACAAGAAAACAGATTAACTAACATAAGATTACAAATAAATCATAAAAAAAATATTTTTTTTCACAATAAATAGATTCTGAATAAATATCAAAAAAACCATTATTAATATTATTATTTGGATTTTTAAGCACTATAAGCTTAGGATATTTTCTCTACCAAAGAAAAAAGTAAAATGAATTAAAATATAAATATGAAATATTAGAAAAATTGAAAGTATTCAAAGAAAATTATGAGAAAAATCCTTCTTTTTATTCAGTAGAAGAAATGAAAAAAATAATAAACGAATTTATTGTAGAAAACGTAATTATTTGTATAGACTAAAAGACAAATAATGATTTGAGAAAAATTATGATTGAACTATGTAAAAATTATCCAAATGAAAAAGAATTTTAGTTTTTTTGTAGTGAAGTAATTGAAATTGAAAAGAGAATAGGATATTTAAAATCTACTATTCTTTTAGATAGAGATTATATTGATAGAGTTCTTATTCAATAAATGACACTTAGTTGCTAAAGATATGGACATTAAAATAATTTTTTTATGATTAATTCTATGATAAATGTGTTAAATTTAGCTACGATAATAAATATGAATTAGCTTAAGAATGCTTTAAAGGATATTTAAATTAAAAAACTTAGAAAAAGTAAAGAGCAATAGTTTAATTAGTTAAATTACATTTAAATAATCAAAATGAAGAAATGGCCAATAAAATTGTAATGGATTAAATTAGTAAGGAAATTTCTAATAATGATAAAGAATAATTAATGAAACTTATTTAAAAATGATGACAAATTATTTTTTTAAATATTTATAATATTATTTAAATAAAAAGTCTATTATATATATATTTATTTTGCTTCTTAAAATAATTTAAAAATTTAACTCTTGTATAAAATAATAACTAATTTATAAATTTCATAATAAATATTATGAAAATTTATTTAAAAATAAATAATCAACTTTTTAATTTTTTCTGCTTTATAAGATAAATTTTTAATATAAAGAATTTTATTCTTTTTTATTGTTTATTTACTTCCAATTTTACAAAGAATTCTTTTATTATATACAAATTATTCCAAAATGTTATTTAAATTATTTATTAAAAAAACTTGTCATTAGATTTAAAAATATAGTAAAATAAAATTAAAATAATATATTTTATATATTTATATATAATAAAATTATACTATAATATACAAAAAAATTATTTATGTTATAAGATAAAATAAAATTGAAAAATATAGCTTAAGTTTAAAAAATATTTATAATGTATATATATATCTAATTATTTAATATATTAATTTTTAATTATTTTGTTAATTTTGATTTTTTCACAATTTTAACGATTAGTTTATAGGAAACCAAGAAATATCCTATTGTATATATTTTTCATAAACATAAGTTTCAGTTCCATCATAATCACTTTAATTTTTAATTTTTAGATGTATTAAATAAAATAAGTAATTCCAAACATTGTGTTATTTATTTTAATGCTTACTAAAACTAATTCCTTTATTTTCAAATTCGCTTCTTTCTATATTACATATAAAGCATTTATTTTTTCTATCCTAATCTATATAAAATAATAAATATTTTATTTATTTATTTATTTTTTAAAAAAAAAAACCTTAAAATCTTTTTGCATCTCTTAATTCAGCAAAAGAATCAATTATAATACCAAAAATAATATTAAGTAAGATAATAATGATGAAGATAAAAAATGACAAATCAAAGAAAAGTCTTGAAATATATTCATCATTCCCTTATTCAGGTGAAGGATATAAAAACACATCACCTATCCCTCCCCCGTTTCTGAGCCCCATATCTAAGAAAATAAGTAGACAATCTTTTGCATTTTTACAAATAGGAAGGGTCTTATCATCTCCATAATAAATGAGTGAATCTTTTATAGAAGGAATGAAATAAGCAAGCATAGCATAAATATAAATAACTACGATTCCCAAAACAACAGTCATTACAAGCTATATAATATTCTAAGTAATTGCTTTAGTAACATTTTATAATACTGTAGAACGTTAAATAATATCTAAAAGTAATAAGGAATAAAAAAATTTATTGATTATCATTCCACATAAAGAGAATAAAATATAAACTAGAAGATATACGGAATTAGTATTTAAAATAATTTCATAGGAAATGAACAAAATTTTGATTATTATATTTTATCTGTCCATTTTTAATTTAAAAAATTTGTTTTAGATTATTTTGTACTCTAATGGCATTTAAAAAATATTCCAAACAATAAAAACTGCTATTGAGATTATCAAGTTTAATAATTAAAATATATTCTAAATGTTTTATGAGTTATTTTCATATTCAAATATTTCTATAAGTAATGTTAAATTTATTAATAAAGTTATTGTAAAATTAATATTCCTAAATAAAGCTAAATAACTAAGATTAAAGTACAAACCTAAAGCATTTAATTTTAAAAACTATTCCATTTCGTTTAAAAAGTTTTCTTTTTAGCTTAATAAGCCGTTTATTTTTTCAGTAGAACCTTCTCTGTTTACATTTTAGATGAATTTGTTCATTGTTATAGTACTCAGGTATTTTGTTATTGGATGTTTTCGGAAATATATTTTTTACAAGTTGTTTTTTTAGTTTACTATTTCTATTGAACATGTATTAATTTGCATAAAAATTAAGGCGTTTCTTATTTCATGTTCTTGACTGTTATTTTAGTTTAGAAGTTATTCTAATGAATAATTGTATTTTTATTTAAAACTTTTATCAAGGAATTTTTAATTTTTCAAAAGCATATATGTTTCAAAAGCTTTTATTTTAATATAAAAAATGTTAATATATATATATAAATATAAAATTATAATTATAAAATACCTTCAGTAATAATTAAATTAGCTTTTTCGTAAAGCATAGCATTATTATAAGTTTTACTAGTATTTTTATTTTAATTTTTGAGATCAAAATCTATAGTTTCTGGTTTATATAAAGTTGAATTTTTTAAAAAAAGTTTTTCATCTTCTGAGCATAAACTCTAAAATTAATTTTAATTATTAATAATTATATCTTAATTATTTTTAATTTCGCTATTAGCCAAAAAGATTCTTAACCCTTAATGAAAATTACTAATTTTTTTCATATATTCATTATAAAGTTTATAATTGAAAGCAATTTTTTCAATCATTAATGTAGGATCAATATATAGCGAAATTTTATTAATAATATATGGATCTTAATTAATATCGTATAAGTTTCTCAAAATAAGCATAATTTTTTAATTGAACTCTGTTTTAAATACGCTCATTTTATTTCTACTATTAATATCATATTAAAGATCTTCCAAGTTTTCCAAAAGATTCGTATTGCATAGAAAAAGTTAATTTTACTCGCAAGGCCCTTAAATCCATTCAATAAGCGTATCTAATATTTTTATTCCCATTTAAAGATTATCATCTTATATAATAAGTGAGTATTTCCCAAAAATATCCGTTAGAATTAAAAGCATGTTTATATTGTTATTTTTTATTGAACCATCTTCATTTATTTATTACTTTAGGAAGCATTGCATTGGATAGTAGTGATTTTCTGTTGAAAGTCTAAGAAGCTCGAGTATCTTTACACATATATCTAGCTTTACGAAAATAATTTTTTTAAAATGAAATTAAGAGTTCACATCTTAATGGGAATTATTTGAAATAAAACTCATATTTTTAGTCTTTTCTTTTTGGCTTTTCACATATTCTTTGAAATAATTGAAGTTTGTTTATAAATATCGGTTTATTTCTACAAGAAAACTATTTTCTTTATCTTATAATAAATATTAATATAAAGATTCTTATATATCTTTATTTCCTTCTTCAATAAAATCGATTAAACATTTAATATATTCCAATTTCATCTATGTATCTTATTCTACTATTATTATATTACAAAGGAAATCCAGAAAACCCATTGAAATAAGATCTTTTTGAATTGATTAATTTGTTTCTAAATCTTACTTAAAGTTAGATATTTTTCTTAAAATTTTCATAGAGTTCATTCTTGTGTTTGTTTGAATTTAATCACAACTCAAAACTGCTATAAAGCTTTATATAATGGACCTGAATTTATATTTATCTTGCATTCTTATTGTAATTAAGAGATATATTAATTATTCAAGCTCTATATTATGTTCTTATTCTATAAAAATTTAATCGAATATAATTTAAACTGTTTATTTTTAATTTTAAATTTAAGAATTAATTATATTTTATCCAATTTTGTATTATTTGTAAGCTAATTTTTTCATTATAATAGAATGATTTTCAATCATTTTTTTTTTAAGTTGTTTTTATATGCTTAGTTTTTATTGGATTTTTTAACTATATAATCTTCTTACTTTTTCGCAATTAAATTGTAAACTACTTTATTTTTAGTTTATTTCCAAAATTGAATTTATATTTTTATCAAGAGTTTTTTTTTTATTCAAAATGCTTTCATCCCAATATTCATATATTATTTAACTTATGTTCTTTAAATATATTTGAATTTAAAAAAATATATATTATTTAAAAAAAAAATCTTTTACTTATATATTATTACAAAGATCATGTTGTTAGTTAGATGGAATATCAGGAAGATTTTATAAATATATAGATATGGCAGGAAATATAGAATCAATGATGTAAAATTCATACATTTATAAATAAGAAATGCATACTTAATATCTTTGAGTAGAATAGCAATTTTCAATTTCAAAAATGTTCAAAATATCTGATTTTATCATCCATTTAGACTAATCATTATCATTTTAAATTTTTTAAGTAATTAAAAATAATCTAGAAGATCTTAATAAGCGATATCATTTATTATTTATTCGATACTTTCTATTTCTTTTTATTCAATATTTTTCTTATTTAAATAAACTGAAACTACAAAATTCAGTAGTTCGAATTTCAAAGTAATTGCCCAAGGAACTTATTTCATAATATTGTAGATATCCTAGATAGAGAAAAAAACTCGAACAAAAGTATTCACATTGATTCCTGAATTTACTGACAATTCTTTAAATGTAATTAGAAGCTGCTACAATAATATAGTTTATTCTGGATATTTAATTATAAATTCTTTAGAATTTTCTTAAAAAAGAGGATTTTTGAAATTATAACATGCTTTTATTGCATCACTAATGATACTTATAAATGCTTATTTATTTGATAAAGTATAGTCTTACAAAGCTTAATAAATTAAAATTTAGTTTTAGTTAATGTGTTTTTTATTTATCATGAAGAAAAACTTAATAAATTATATAAAATAAATGCAAAACTGATATTATTTTCCTTCCTTTTTTGATTATTAATTGAAATTTTCTAATAAATATTAAATTAAGTTTTTTCCTTCTTTTTAAAAATGTGTTTATAAACTCAAAAGAATCTAATAATTATCTTTATAAAGTTAACCTAGAAAAATAAATGTATATTCACATTGATTTTTGATTTCAAAAATACACTGAACTACTTACAAATAATTTTAATGGAAAAGAATAATTTCTTAATTTTCATCATTTTTAAGAGTGAAATAAATAAGGGCTAAAATACAGTTTCGCATTATATTATTTTTAGTTTTATGTTCAACATTAATTTATTTTTTATTGAAAATAATAAACAATTATATCAATATTTTATGATAATTCATATTTTTAAGTAATTTTTAAATTCCAGAAAGAATTTCCATATCAATGAAATATTAATCTAAAATGCTATACATTTTTTATCTTTATTTTTACATACTTTCTAAATTAACAGATTGCTTTTAAAATTCTTTTAACTTTTACTGTTCATCAATATTTTTTTGGCTCATATATAATTCTTCATTACTAATTTTACCTTATTATTATATTTATACCACTTTATTTACTATTATGGAAGGATAAATTTAATTTATATGCACTTCTCCATCATTTAAATCTTTTGAAGCCAAATCAACTAAATCATCTGGAATGTCTTCTTTAAAAAGGAAGTTTACCATGTCTTCAAAGGCACTATCCAAAATATCCAAAGATTGTAAAT
The DNA here is from genome assembly GCF_000220395.1 of Ichthyophthirius multifiliis. Lineage (NCBI taxonomy): Eukaryota > Ciliophora > Oligohymenophorea > Hymenostomatida > Ichthyophthirius > Ichthyophthirius multifiliis. Next base: position 12,891 of record NW_004086689.1, read on the forward strand.
ATTTTTCGATTTCACGTGAATTTTAATATGTCAAATCTACCAAAGCGAAATTAATTGTATGAAAAGTCAAAAAAAGTTTTTAATATAAATGCTCTATGTCTTTATCGACAATACTTATATTGTTCAAATTTTCATAATATGTTCTACTTTATGAAAATTATTTATAAATTAGATCCACTAATTAAGCTTTAAGTTAAATATCATCATATAATAGCATTTCGCTTAACATATAAGACTACTTTATATCTTTTGGTTTTATTGATATTATATAATATTCTTATAACTTTTATTTTTGCTTCTCAGATAATTTGGAGTATTTTTTTTGATTAGATTCTAAAAAATTCTCAAGGATTTAGTCGTCTTTCTGCCCAAAATATATATTGTACTAATTGTCCTCTAATAAGTTTGTTATTACTGTTTGAAGTAATTTGTCTTGTATGAAAGATAGGCAGTTTAATGAAATACTTAAGTATTTATTAATCTCGGGGGGTAAATATATATTTTAACTTTTGCAAAGACGATCATCTATTTTTTACTTAAAATTTATTTCGGCCTTTATTATTAAATTTAAGTTTAAAAAAATAATAGTATTTAATTTATGGTTTAAGAGAAATAAATAATTTTCTTTATTTTGTTACTTCTATGTATATAAAAGTATATTTAAATATTAAATATATAGTCTTTTCTAAACTTTCAATTTCATTCAGCATATACAAATCATATTTTAATATATAATAGCATAGAGAAAAAATCGAATTTGTTAGTTCGTATGTTTAGAATATTATTTAAGTTTAAATCTTTTATTTTTATTAGGAATATCTATTTATATATATAATTTTATATTTTTGTTACTTTAGTTTCGCTTTAATTTTATTTTTCTGTCATAATATCAATATATTATTTAAAATAATTATTTATTATATCCTTTTTTATTTTTTTAATGTATTATATATTTAATTAAATCTACTTTTAAATTAATATTTTGACAATACTAAGCCTCTTCAAAAACAATTTCTTAATTATTAATTGATTTTACTACACTCATTTAGGTATTAACTATCTTAGTTTCTTAAAAGTATTTGTTTTTATTTTTTTCTGCATTTTTTAAAAACATAGTCTATAATTCTGAATACTCAAATTCATTATAATTTTTGAATTAAATTAAAGAAGGAAAAACTTTCATTTAAGAATATTTCAAATCGTTTGCTAAATAACTTTCTTTTACTAAATTAATAAATATTGCTCTAAATGCTTAAGGAATTTCTGATTTACTAATAATAGTCATACAAACTTAAAATTCATACAACTATTTTATGTGTTCTAAAACTAGAGAGCTTTATCCTTTACATAATTCTGCTGATAAATTAACTACTTGAATCGAATAAAAACATAATTCAGTATTATATTCAACAAAATTTTGATCTATTACATGATCACTATTTTTAGTTTCTAAAACAACCTTTTTTTATATTTTATATTTTAAATTTAAATTTATATAAATGAATATTACTCGGTTGTCTAAAAGTTTAAATTTTCTAAATAATTTTTTTCTGTTCTCTTAATTTAAAAGTAGAATTTATATAATCTCTTCTTATTCATTTTTTTATTTGTTTGGATTATGTTTGCAAAAGCTAAACAATAAATTTAAAGCGTTTAAATTAGGTTCTTCATAATTAAGAGAAGATATGATTTATTGAAGGTTTTTTTAGAAGGTAATATTCATATTTGTTTCTTTAAATATTTAATCAATAAGAGAATCAAATTTAAAATCCATTAACACTTTTTAATCTAAAATTATCATTTTAAATATAGAATACCAAGAAATAATATACATTGAATTCGCATAATTATTTAAACTAACTTTAAGTAAAAACTTTATAATTGTATCTACAAAATTTTTTAATTCATTCTTTTATTTATTTTTTAAAAAATAGCATAAAAAGTATATTTTTTTTTACATTATTATCAATTGTATCAATTCTTAAATATTTTAAAAAGTACATATTTAATATTATTTTTATAAGAATATCTATAATTCCTACGTCCCTAAATATATTTTATTTATCTACAAAAGGCTATTAACTAATCTAATCAAATTCACTTAAATTCTCATTAGAACCTTACATCCACAGGCCTAACTTAGTAATACTTAGTAAAGCTTAATTTAAGAACTTTTTATCATTTTCTATCAATAAATGAGTATTTAATGAAATATTAATAAGCGAATTCGCAAAACAATTGACTACGTTATAATACGAAATAGTATTTTCCTGTACAATTTCAAAAAAGAAAAAATCTCCTTCGGTTTAACTACTTTAAATTGGAAAATACTTTCTTTTAAGGGGGTCTGTGGATATAAAAAAATTAATAAAATAATCTTCATCAGTAAGATTTTTGGAATAATCGTTTTTCATCCAAATATTTTCTTTATGTGTGTAGAGCATTAATTCTTAAGGCAAAGTATTTTAATTAACTACTTTAACGTATGTGTTTTCAAAAATTTTTATTTAAAATTGAGAAGAAGATTTCAAATAAGGTTCTCCTGTGGAAATATTTTCGATTTAAAAGTTCAAAGCCTATAATTGCTAAATTAGGCCTAATTATTAATTTATATTAATCTTTTTTCTAAGGTTTTTTTATTATTTTTCTCCATTTTCGATGTCTTAACCATAATCATCAGTAAATTCGCTCAATGATAATTCGTCTTTATTCATTAGTAGGTACCTTCCAGTTATTAAATGTCTCAGTTTTATTATTGAAAATCCATAGTCAGCATTATCGAATTATATAGGCTCCCCTAGTAAGGAATTAATAGGAGGAATCAACTAAAATATGTCACAAGATGATTATTTCTCCATAATTTTATCTTTTAGTACTAAAAAAGCTTAAGGAGAATACCCTTAGACATTCGTTTCTATGTGAACTGTTGCAATTTAGTTACCACCATTTATAAAATGACTTAATCTAACATAATCTCCCCATAGGATAATTGCTTATTTTTTGGCTTATTTTTAAAAAGTGTCTTATTATTTGAAAAGGATTGCTTAAAAAATTTCGAAATTTTCCTTTTGAATTTTCCTGTGTCCACATCTAGAAATTTTGAAATTTCGCATAGATTCGAGGGTTGGTAGGAGTTTTATTCCTTTATTTTTTTAATTATTTTTTATTGGAATTTCAAACAAAGGTGTAATATATTGATTTCTTAATTAAATGGAAGAATGATATTTTAAATTTTCTAAAAAAAAAAAATCATCATAAGCTATTTTTTCTCCGTCTTTTTTGAAATTTAAATACGGATTTATTTTAATTATCCAGTGTGTTGAATTCGAAGGTTATTGTGTTAGTTTTATATGAAATAAATTCTGGTCTTCATAACTTTTTTCCTATGTGGCTTTTATGAAACTTTCGCTGTATAAATGATAGAGCATTATATCAGATCCTATAGTAACGAATTTTTATTGAAATTATTTAACCCTTTTATCGTTTATTTCGTTCTCCGTTTCCATACGTTTTTTTAATGTTTTTATGTACTCTTCATTAAAATCTTGTTCATTCGCTTTGTTTACTTTATATTTTTCGTATATTTTTAAGGCATTGTAGTAGAGGTTTGGGTATATTGTAAATATTAGTTCGCTTGTATTTGGATAATTTATAATTTCAGTTTATTCTTTTTAAGGTAGTTCAATTAAATATGTTGTTTTTTCTAATATACTACGGGCACTTAAATATCTAAAGGGATGTTCGCTAGTTTTTAATAATATTTAGTCTCCGTAACGTAAATATTTTTGCTTTTAATAATTTGATTAAATACTCATCATTTAAATTAAATATATTTAAATATATTCAAATTATTAAAAATAAAATAGTTTTATTAAAATATATTTTTTTTTTTTTAAATATATTTATATCTCTTTATCAATCTTACATTTTTTTAAATTATTTATATTTATTTATTTAATTAATTGATTCTTGTGTATTTCTAATTTTATAAAAATATAATATTTACATGAATATTTACATAATAAAAAAGAATATTTTTATAGTAAAGATATTTTTAAAAAAATAATTATAAGAATTAATATTTTTTATCATTAATAAAATTTAATAATTTTAAATAAAATTAAAATAAAAATTTTATTATAAAAAATATTTTTAAAAATAATGCTAATATAAAGTATAAATATTCATTTTAGTAAGTTTTTATTATAATTATTGCATTTAGTTTTTTTTTAAATAAAAATTTACACATAATAGATATCATTTATAATTCTATTTTAAATATTAACACATCCAATCATTTTTATTATTTGGATCTTCTTTGCTCCCTTAAATAACAGGAAGTTTATATTCATAAGGAAAAGGTCCGAATTCACAAGTAGCATAAAAAGTTTTATTTTAAAGTTACTTTTAAGTATCAAAAATATTAAACCATTAATCTTTAAACCATTCAATATTTTCCTCATTTTCGTCCGGGCTATTAATTTATATTTAATTTGGCGTTGCTAAAATATTTATATATTTTAAATGTTTAAATATAAACAATAAAGTTACATATTCTTGCATGAATTTATTTTATATTTTTTTTAATAAAATCAAAAGCTGTAAAATATTCAAAATCAAATTCTTTTTAATAAAGTCTTTCTCCAATAACAACCCAATGTGATAAATCAGCATTTAATCTAATATTTGGACAATTTTACAATATTGCTTATGTAACATAAGGGTTCCAAAAAGACCTTTATCTATGTGTTTCATGATTTATAATCTTATTTATTTATTTTTCGAAACTCTCTATATTTTAAAAAAACTCTATATTTTAGTCAATTTACCATGCATCTCTTCCTGAATGTACGTTTATTGCTGCCGGCGATATTTTCAAAGCCTTTTCAACCCATTGTTTATATGAATTTATGTGGTTTACTACTTTTGGGGAGTTTATTGGATATCCACATGTGTGTATTTATGTGATAATTTCGAAATCATTATTTTGACACATTTTTACTAGGTTTAAGAGGTTTTTTTCAGATGTGAATTATATTGCTATCTCGAGACCTTCATATCCTACTTTTTTCATGTGTTTAAATTATTGTTCCCATAAACATAAGTTAAATTCTTAAAAAATTGGTAAATCCCAAGTTGTTCTGAATATTTTCAGTTACATATTATTTTATTTTGAAAAATATATATAATTTTTTAAAGATATAAATATAAAATAAATAATCAATTAATTTTATCTTTTTAAAATCTGGACATGCTTAAATTAATATTATTAATTTATTTAGGCTAATTAATGTGTAATTTCGAAAAATTAATATTACTTCCTCCTAAATTACTATTACTCATAACCAAATTGTTATTACTATAATTATTAAAATTCTACTAACCTTTAAATTTATTATTAAAAAGTATCATAGTTTTCCTTTATTTATTTTAATTACTATTCAAATTCCCTTTAAAGACTCCACTAAATTATTAAATCACATTATTATGACTACTTTAGCATTCTTCTCCTATATTTTCAACAAAATTTTCCTCTTGTCTTTCTTAAAAACTTTTTTCATAATCATCTTCTTAAAATTCGTTTACGATTTTCAGAATAAACTGCCTAATACATTATTCTTCATCATCGAAAATTCTAATCAAAATTTCATCCACATCTTAACTTTCTGGCATTCCTTAAAGTGTAATAATTCCATTTTTCTAATCAAATGCAATCCAATTCGGTAAATTGATGTTTTTCGATGTCCCATAATGTACATAGTCAAAATACAATAGTTTTCTCAAGAACATGCAGTGAGAATTCTTTATTTACTTGAAAGCTTCTACAGAAGCTATTTAATGTGAATGTAAATGGATCGATTCACCTACAGAAGGCCTGAAAGTAGGCGCTGATTGTCTTAAAATACCAAAAGTATCCGCTATAAGTACTATTTTTAATAATTAGAAGTTTATATTGAGAAAACTTTTCTTATTTTAGTCACTTTTGTCTATTTTTTCTATTTTTTCTATTTTTTAATAATAAAAGCATACTTTATTTAAAGCCAAATCTAAAGCTTTATCTTTAATATTAACCTAAGGAAAAGGGACTGGTAAACCTGTTTTATCAAGTTCTTCTGTAGCAATAATTTCTACATACATTTTATACCAATCATTTTATGTATATTAAAAGTTTTTAAGTGAAAAATGTTTCAAGTATTTATAAACAGCATAAGTTCTTACATCGTTTTCAATAAAAAATTATGCGATTTAAGCCCTCAAACATAAATTGAATTTATTATGCTTATTTTGGAAATCTTAAGTGTGGTTTTTAGCTGTAAAAGTTCTCCCTTTATATTTATACTCTGTCTATTGCCTTTGTATATCAGAAACTACTTTCTAAATATTTACAGTACCATCTAAATTGATATATTATAAGATAAATATGCTTTTTTTTTATATTTATTTTTGTGTTTTTAGTATTTCAATGGTATTTTTTAGTGCATAATCTTCGTCTTCATCGTCTATTTTGTGCAGTTTTTTTATTATTTTTTTTTCTTTTTGGGTTGATTAGATGGATGTGTTTTCTAACATCGTATGTATTAAGGGTTCAGTATATTTACCCATTTTATCTTTGTTATTGCTTAGAAAAGATTAGAAAATGGAGTACGCTCTTTCTGCCTCATCTCCTATTAGATTTATTTTTTTAAGATACATTTTATTTATATTTATTATTTCTTAAGAATACATAACTCTTTTAAATAGCAAAATATTCAAGAAAATTGCTTTATATTTAATAATTCCAAAAAAGCCAATAATTGGTCCAAAAATCTTAATTAAATAGTCTAAAATAAAAATAAATGGAAGGCTTTCTACTCTTAAAATAAAAGTATCAAAAGCTTCTGAATAACCATCAGAAGCCAAAACTTTAAATGTGAATTTTTCATACAGATAATTTGCAGGTGCTTTTCCTCTAAATTTTAACTAATCTGCATCAAATTGTAACCAGAAATCGGTTTATAACACTTAAAACTGATTTCCTTGTAAAACAAAGGCTGAATAAAATAATTTGGGAGTATCTTTGTCTATAAAAGTGTTTTTTTCAAATTCTATGACGAGGTCAGTCTCTATAGGAACGATTGATTTTGAAAAAACTTTATTTATTTGACTTTATAGTGTTTTAGTTTGGTTTAAAACCACTTCAAAATTAAGTTTTATAAAATTACACTCATTTATGAGATATTTTTGCTTTATATCAAAATTTATATTGTCTTAAATTAAAATTTCTATTTCATTATTGCCATTGAAATTTTTATCTTTTAATGAATAGGTTATTTTCTATTCAAAAACTTTGTTTATACTAACTAAATTTCCTTCTAATTTTAATTAATCTTACGAATCAGTCGCTGATATGATTACATTAGGGTAATTTATTAATACAAACTTTCCAATTTCTTTATCAATAGTAAGATAGACGTTTAGTTTTTCAGAAATGCTACTTATATATTATGAAGTATTACTTGTATTGAATTATAAAGATGCTTTTACTTCAAACAAAACAGGGTTCATGCTTTTGCTTTTTTAAAGTTTTATTTTTATTAACTCGAAAAAGCGAATTTAATCTAGAATTTTTTCATTTGCTATATTTTGAATTGTTTAAGCAGTTAGAGAATCTAAAGAATCCAAATAATTTTAGGGAGATATGATTCCTTTTTCTTTTAAAATTTGATGTATTTCTAAACTTGTATCTATATTAATTTTTAAATCTTCATCTATAAATGCACTTTCCTATATAGGGACGCTTATCTAAACTAAGATTGTATTTAAATTTTCTTTATTTTCTGAATTTCCTAACGCATCTTTTACTACATTCAAAAGAAGACTTTTGGAAATTCTATTAAAAGTCATCCAGAAGGGAATAGCTTTAATTTCATAATTTTAATAATAAAAAATATTCTAAATTTACACTCCCTCTTCTGGATAAATGACCATAAAAGAAAATTCTGCCTATTATCCAATAAGAATTCGATCTTCTCCACTAATACTTGTCGAGTTTCCTTCTTTTTACAAAATACGGATTTCTGTGTGTAATAAAATATTATTTTTTATAGGCAAAATTGCTGTTCCTAAGTCATTATTTATCAGCATATATGTTAATTCTTATGTTAAGCAATGTGATTGTGAAGATTATTTTCCTATTTAAAATTTACTGATGATTTTCGGCTGTTTAATTTCACGAATGTCCACTAAACTAATCATTCCAGATTCCATAGTAGAAATTATCAAAAAATCCTCGTTTAAAATCGAAGTCACTAAATTTGCCCAACCGGATGTATTAATCCTTGAAAAAATCTATATTTCAGGCAATTTAGATAAATCAAGGATAATAATACCCTTAAAGCCATCATATAAATATGCCACATTATCGTTTTTAAAGCTCCTTATAATACCTTCAGCTCCTAGAGTTTACATTTAATTTACTAAAACTGGTTTTTATGGAATTTCAACATCGAGTATGTATATTCCATAATTTCTAACTGTACCTATTATAAATTAATTGTTATTTGTCGAAAAAGCTCCTGCGTTCTCTCCTGTCATTTCGGGTTATTTAATCCATCTACAAAGAGTTTCTAGTTTCTTTTTATTTCTAGCATTTACATACAAAACACTATCATCGAAAGATATAACAATATAATTTTTATCTTTACTAAAAACTATATGTTCTGCATGCTAAGGAGATTCAACCCATAATTTATCGATAATTATTGGTTCGTTCATATTAGAAACATCAAATGTATATATTACTGAATTGTTTTCTTAAACAGGAACATATAAGAGATTTTCTTCTTCATAAAAAATTAAAGAATCTACAAGTGTGGCAGGTTCAAATTTTATATTTTGTATAATTTTCATTTTATTAATGTCTTTATTTTCTATAGATAATACAAAAAGGCCTTTGTCATCAAAAGCTCCGAAAAAAAATCTAGTCTAAGCATCTACATAGCATCTCCATTTATAAAAACTATCTGAAAAAGAGGTAATATTAACTTAATGTGTATTGAATAAATTAGGAAAATTTTAATTTAGATTTGGAATCGATTTTTAAAAAATATAGACACTTTTTGCATTTACGAAATATATTTTATCTTCTGAAGAAGACATAGTAATATCAAAAGCATGAGCTTCAACTTGAATTTAATAAACAAATATCGGCTGTTCATCTTTATTTTAAATATCAAAAATAAATATTCCTTAAGACCTAACTCCAACTAACAATAAATTCTCTTTTTGATTAATCCACAAAGAATATACAGAAGGATTTATTTCTAAAAAAGGCCAAAATCTTTCATTAAAAATAATCTATTAAGGAAAATTTTCTTCATTTAAAGAGTATAAAAAAGATAAATTAGCAATAAAAATCCCATTCCAATTGTCTAAACAATATGCATATTTCTTATCTTTAGTTATTTTCACGGCCCAGGTTTTCCACTTGGTAAATCCTTAAGCTGCCTTTACAAATGTAAACTAAAATTATTCAATTTATAATAATTTTAAAACCATTAAACCATTTAAATCATCTCCTAAAAAAATCCATTGGCCATCTTCAGAAACTGTTACCATATGTATTATATTTGATTTAGTATTAAATTAAGCTAAATATTTAATTTCGCTTTTAATTCCTACATAATAACACATTACTGCGCCATTTAATCCCACAACAAATATGATTTCTTCTTTTTTTTCTAAAACAATATCTGTTATAGTACTTTATGGGTAAAAATCAATACTTGTTATAAAATTAAGGGCTATTTATTCCTTATTAAATTTAAATACGCTAAATTTTTGCTAATATGACATATAAATATATTATCCATCTGATGTAACTTCAAGACTATGTAAAAATTCGGAAGAAGGTTAGTTATATATTAATTAATTTGTGGTTTAATCAATAATCATAATTCCTCCATATCCACAAGAAACAAATACCAAGTTGCTATTTTTACCAATTTTAACTCGGGTAGATGCCGCTTAATATTAGCTTATTTAATGTTCTTTTACAGGAAATGGGGAAAATATATAATCGTTTATGTTTTAGGTCAATATTAATTGTATCAATGTAATAATAATAATAAACATTATTTTTTATGAATATTTAATTATAAATTATTAAAATTGTAAATAATATTAGATATATTAATTATATTTTTTTGTCGTTTATAATTTAAATATATATTATATACTTTATATAATTGTGTTTATTTATAATAAATGCTAATAAAAATTTTAAAAAGTTTTTAAAAAAGTTAAATAGTAAAAAAGTAAATTTATCTTATTTTCTTTTTTTAAAATTTTTTTTTTATAAATATGAATAAATAATTATTAAGAAAATTTATTAAAAAAATAAAAATACAATTTATATCATTTTTTTAATGAGTTTAAACAGAAAATTACTATTTTTTATAATGTTATCCGAATTTTTAATTTTTTTGTTATATTTTAAAATAACGCGCTTATTATTATTATTGAAAAAATATTATTACTTTATTTAAATTAATTATATAATATTTTAAATAATATTAAAAATATATTTATCTTTTATAAAATTATATAATATTTAAAAAATAAAATCTAAAATTATTTTATCATATTTAATCAGAATTTTTTTTTTATCCATATAACAAATAAATTAAAAAATATTCCCATTATTAAATCAAATTTTTTAATAAAATAAATAAATGAAAACAATAATATGAATTTTAGAGATTATTTATATTAGTGAAAAAATTTCTATATTAAAATAGTGTACTTTTTTATCTGAAATAATTTTTTTGAATTCATTTTATTATTTTGTTTCAATGTACATTAAAAAAATTAAATAAAAACTTTATAGAAAATTATTATTATTTTATTTTTAATTATATTTTATGTATTTTAAATTGGTTTTATTGTCTTTAATTATTAATTTGTATTTAATTAAATTTTGATTATAATTTATTAATTATCTTACCTTCAAAAAATAATTTTTTATAAAATTAAGCATTTATTATATAAATAATTTTTAAAATTTAATAAAATAAAAAATATATTTATACTAAGATTATACAAAAATATTTATTTGTTTTATGATGAAAAATTTATTGTTAATTTAAATAATTAGAGATTAAATGCTTAGACAAATTAGAAACTATGCTTTATAATTTGTCTGAGTATTTTGATATTAAGATATTTAATTAAACTCAGTAATCAGGCATTCTAATAGAAAAATTTATTAAACCTTATTTAATAAGACTAAAAATAATAATTCTATAAATACTTAACCTTTGAAATAAAAAATAATTGTTATTAATCTAACTTAATAAAAAATATACTTTTAAAACATTTTATTTAATTTTTTGCTTCAATTATGTATGTTCCTTTATTAAATTTAAATTTTCCTATTACAGTAATTTTAGCAAAATATGGGATTTGTTTGATAATATATTTGAGAAATTTACAAATCTCTGAAAATTTAATTAACATATAAAAGAATTGTTTTTTACCTTAAAAATATAAATAAGAAGGACATTATGCTTAAATTATATTTTAGAGAAAAGAAATATAAATTAAAAATGTTTTTCTTGTTTTTATTTTAAAATAAGTTTAATTTTTTTTTTTCAATAAAATAATAAATTAATAATCTTAATAAATTTTTATTTAAAATAAAATGTTTTTGTCATAATTATTGTAAATTTATATAGATAAATAAATATATTTTTTAGTATAAATATTTATTATACAACTCATTTTTAATAAACCTACCCAAACCTACTTTTTTTCCTTATATGTGTTTTATTAATTTATTATTCAGAATTTTATTACATTTGCATAGAAAATGCCGCTTATTTTAAAGTACTATTTTGCATAGAAAATGCAGCTTATTTTAAATTACTATCATCATAAAGGCTTTGTCTTTTGCTACTTTTATAATTAGTTTCGTTCTCAACAACATTAATTTTATTTTATTATAACTTAATTTTAAACATGTTATGTTAAATATGTATAGGAATCACTTTACTGGAACTTCTTTATATTTCATTAAATCTTTTGATTAATCTTACTATTAATTAAAAATTTTCTACCAAAATCGGTATAAAATGAATTAATAGTATAAAAGAAGTGACTCCAATCATAATGTATCCAGTATTATATCGTTCAGTTTCATTTTGATCTTATTTATCTTCAATTAATAAAAAGCAACACACTTAAAGGCTTATTAATAAAAGCTCAGAAGTAAGATTTTTTACATTTTCATAAAGTGTGGAATAAGGTTTAGTAACTAAAAAGAAAAAAAAAACAAACACATTCAAAATACTAAATAATGTCAATTAAATATAAGGATAGTCATATAAATATGCAATAATGAGCAAGAAAAGTAATTTCCTAATATATAGTATTACATTTGTATATTTTATATATTTTTAAAATATAAACTAATTATTGTTTTAATCTTTTAATCCTCCAACTAGTTAAGATAGTTTACTTTTTTACATTTAATCTCCGTTTTTAAAAACAAAAAAATACATAAATATAGGAGTAAATATTACAATAATAGTTGAAAGCATATGGAATATATAATTAAAGTAAGAAATATTATCGTAAATTTCAAATTTATAAAATTAAAGAAAAGCAGAAATGCCTACATACATATATACTGTCCAAATTAAATCTAAAAATCCATTATATTCCCATTCATCTTCAATTTTTTATTTTAAATAGTTTTACAAAAACGGAATTTTTAAAAAACTTATTATTTTTTAAATTAAATAAGAAATTAATCCTATAGTAATTATAGTATAACTTTATCCAGCGTTTTTTATGAAATACAAATCAATTTCATTTTACATAAATTTCGGCGGAGATTGTTATACATAGTTTTAATTTACTAAAGGCAAATAAATATTAGGAATAAAAACAAGCTAAAAATTCTTAAATAACTAAAAGAAATTTATTAAATTAATTGGATATCTTATATTTACAAAAAGTAAAAAATAAATAAATGCAGTTATGTCTATAGTATTAAATAACATGAAAAAATTTCCAAAAAAAGATACAGGAAGTGAAAAGGCAATCATTGTATTTGATATTTATTCACCAGACTCTTTTATTTATATAGCCTATTAAATTTACAATTAGGTCAATTATACAAAAAAATCTAACCCTTATTCTCCATATTTTTAGTTAAGCTAATTACTGGCATATAACTTATCAATAATAGTAATTTAAAGTGTTTATGATTTACTATTTTAATCTAAAACAATAAAAAAATAATACTTATTTTCCTAATATTATATAATTATTTTTTAAATTAAAACATTAGTAATTTTAACATCAAAAACTTAACTTAAATTATCATTTTAAAATAGATAATTATTACTAAAAACTACAAAAACTTAATATCCTTAGTTATGTACTTTGTGTTGTATTAAAAATCTTATTCCTTAATTATTTAAAGATTATTATCTAAATGTATTTTATTATGAATTTTATTCAGTTTAAATTTATTATCCACTTTATAAATTATGTAATGTACATTAAGTCTAATCTAAAGCAAGTATATATTAACTTTCGCATTGAATACATTATTTTCCATCAACTTATGAACATTATAAACAGTTATTTATACTACACAAACATTATTTTGAATTTTATTCTAATATATAATTTTTCATACAATTTTGACATTGTTTTCCATCTAATATATTACATTATTAGCAGTTTTATAATTTACATAAGCATTATTTAGTTATAGTATCTAAAAAGTATCCAGTTTGACATGTTTGACATTTGAAACCGTCTTAAGGATCACAAATTATACAATTAAGCGAATTGCAGGTGCAAGTTCCCAAATATGGATCGAATTTGAAATTTTCTTTACATGTTTAACATCTTTAACCGTTCAAAATTTCACATTAATGGCAATTAAGAGATAAACAAATACAAATATTTTTAACTTAATCTTTTAAATATCCTATAATACATAAATCGCATTGATTTCCATTGTATTAATTGCATGTATTGCATCCTTAAAGTGAACATGTACATTATTTTTAAGCATTTAATATATATCCAGTTGTACAATATAGGCATTAAGTTCCATTTTGTTATTAACATTATTAACAGTTTATCAATTTACATTCGCATTATAAAGTAGTTAAATTTTATTAATAACCAGGATAACATATATTGCATTTTTTCAAATCACGTAAAAGACAATCAATACATCCATAAACTTAACATTACTGCACACATGAAATTCCATCTTAACTTACTTCAAAAAAAGATTCGCATTATTAACATACTCCTTTACATAAATTATTTTTTTTTAATTATTTTTTTACCTGTAGAAGAACATTCTATGCAATATTATACTAAACATTAGGTACAGGTTGTTGGAAAATGCTGGTTTATATAATATCCTTTTTCACATATTCCACATACTGTTAATTAAGGACATGAGAGGCAATTACTTATTTAGCAAATGCAATTATAAAGCGAATAGTTTTGGAAATTATAAATTACGATGTGTTTGTCTTTTGGACATTTATAAACTAACTTTTTTTCTTAAGAAACTATTGAGCAATCTTAATATTCACTTTAAAGAGTTTGATAATAACAATTTTAAGAATATTAAATACATGTATTTTCAATCGTCGGGTAATTAACTAGATTTAAAATTTATATATATATAAATATTAAAAAGAAATACTTTCTAAATCACATATAACATTATAATATATAGGTCGGCAAGTAGAATTATTTTCAAGAAAAAATCCTGGAAAACATCTCAAACAAATTGTCTCTACATTATCTTAAACGCAAGAAAAGCAATATTAAACTTTACATCCTTTCGTTTGTTCACATAAATAATTTCCATTCGACATAATTTTTCTTTAAAACTAGTACATGCATATTGTACAACTAGATATAGATGCGCATATTTAACAATTAGTTACACAATTTTTCCATATAGTAACATGTTTTAAGAGAAAAAAATCTTAACTACCAGGGATTTCATTTTCAAACTTTATTCCGAAGCTGCCTGTATATGAAATTTTTCCATTGAATTAAATGCTAGCCTTTGCAAATATGTACTTCACCAATTCAAACTATTATAAATAATTCTCTTCATATTGGGTTTGATTATTATTTTGTGTGCCATTATTATAATAGAAAGTGCCTATTAACTAATTATCAATATTTATTTTTAATGTTTATGGACTTAAAAATGCAAATAATACATCCACTCCAACTTAACTATAAGGTTCTAATAATTTATTAAAACTTGCTTGATATCTTAAGCCATAATAAGTAAAAGATGGAGTATTGGTTTTACCACTAATTACATAATTATATAATTAATTTGAAACTCTTTTATTATAATCACATGACTATTTTTGATTTTCTATGTTTAAAGTATACCAATAGTTATTAGCTGAAAAACAATAAGCGCTTACGTCTGGTACTAAATCTAAAACGTATTACAAAGAATAAAAAACTTATTTTTTTAAATAATATTTTAATAAATAAATTATAACTAAACAATATTACATTAAAAAAATTAATAAAATATAAATATTATATTAATATTTACCATTTTTTATTTAATTTATTTCTTTTGAAATTTTAGCAATTTATAATCAAAGTATTGATATCTATAATTAAATATTAATAATAGCACGATTATTTATATTTGTATGTATATATTAATGACGTAATGATAATATATTAAATAAATAAATTAATATTATAATAATAAAATCTATTTAATTTATTTATATTTTTTAAGTTTATAAAATTTAAAATAAAACAATTTTACAAAAAATATATTAATTACTGTATTACTAAAGAGAAATTATTAATATTACTAAAAATAGATTAATATTAAAATAAATAAATTAAATCAAATACTTCAAAATTATATATTCATGAAAAATTAGTTAAAAAAATAATAATTATTATACAAATAATAAATTATAGATTTTGCTTAATTTTTATAAAAATATTTATAATAATTTTATATATATAGAATACTTAAAGAAAATAAAAATTTTAATTTTATATTATATTTATAACAAAATAAAAATATTATAATTAACAAAAAATTATTTTAAGCAATTTTTATTATAAATAAAAAAAAAACTTATATAATGATTTTAAAGTTTAAATATTTTATAATTTTTTTATTGTAAATAAAAAAATTATAATGATAATTGCTAGTTAAATAATTTTTGATATTTAGAATAAAAGTTTGAGGTTTGGTTTTAACTAGGGGTTTGGGATTTGGGATTTGGGATTTGGGGTTGGGATTAGGGGTTGGGGTTGGGGTTGGGGTTTGGGTTGGGGTTGGGGTTGGGGTTGGGGTTGGGGTTGGGGTTGGGGTTGGGGT
>NW_004086687.1:0-3135 GCF_000220395.1 Ichthyophthirius multifiliis
TTATATTTATTAATATAATTTTACTATTAATAATATTATTAATATTATTATTATTTCTATTTTATTTATCTAGAACATACATTTCATTATAAATATAAAGTTTAACAAAAATAATATATTTATATTTAATTTAAATAAGAAATTATTTTTTTTTTATAATTTTCATATATTTTTATTTTATATATATTCTTAAAAGTTTTAATTTTTTTTATAATTATATTTATATTTTTTATTTACTTTAATATTTGTATTTATTTTTTATTTTATGATTGATTTAAAAATATAATTATAATTTTTTTTATTTAGTTTATTATAAATCAATGAATTATATTTTTTTGATTATTTATGCCTTTCTCGTTATTATAATATTTTTTTATTACTTTAAAAAATTAATTAATATATTTTATAGATAAATAAAAATATGACAATTTATATTATTTCGATTACCAAAAAATTTAATTAATTTATTTTATTATTTAAAATTAAGATATTGAAATTGAAAAATCTATGAATTATATTACATAAACTAATTTATCACTTTCTTAATATAGAAAATATAATAAATTATTTTACTTTAATTATACAAAATATTTATATTTAATTTTTTATTAATTTTTAATTATTTATCAATAATATAATTTTTCATTTTAAAATATTTTAATAAAATATTTTCAAATATTAGTTTTTTCTATACCATATTTTATTAATATTTAGTATAAATTTTATTCAAAATAAAATATTTTATTTTTTTATTATTAGCAAATTATCTTATTTTTTTATATATTTTCTTTTGTTTTTTTATTATTATTATGATTTTATAATCAATTATTTATTATTGTTTTATCAATTATTAACATTTGCTTAAATTTAATGTGCCATTAATTCATTTATATAATTTTAGTACTATTTATTTATGTAATTTTTTAGTATTTTTGTAATTATAACAAAATCATTTTATTCTTTTTATTTTTTATTTATTTATTATTATAAACTCTTATACTATTATTTTTTTATCTTATTATTGATATATAATTTTTTTAAGAGTTTTATATTAATGCCGGTATATACAATATATCCTAAATAGTCTTTAGTTAATTATTATTAAATTAAAATATAAAAAATTAATTCTTATTATTATTTTCTAATAATATGATAATTGTTTTTCCTGATATAATTTGTAGAAATTA
Organism: Ichthyophthirius multifiliis; assembly: GCF_000220395.1. Lineage (NCBI taxonomy): Eukaryota > Ciliophora > Oligohymenophorea > Hymenostomatida > Ichthyophthirius > Ichthyophthirius multifiliis. The sequence continues at coordinate 1,188 of NW_004086687.1, forward strand.
TACTTTTTCATTTCTATTTTCTAATTAATTAATTAATATAAATTAATATATTTAAAATTTTAAAAATTTTAAATAAAAGACTTAAATTATATCTAAAGAAATTTTATTAAAAATAAAATAAAACTTTAAATAAATCTAATTTAATATTTTATAAATAATCAAATTTTAAAAAAATCTAAAATGCAAAAAGAAATAAAAATATTTTATATTCAAGAATAAATTTTAAATATTAATATTAATTAATAATTAAATATTTGTTTATAAATATTATAAAATTTTATGTCATTAAAATATTTTAATATTATTAAAAGAAGATTTATAATCAATTTTAGTTTATAATGAAATTCATTTTTTAAATATATTAAAAAATATAGTTTTCATGATTGATGTAAGTCGTAGTTTTTAATAAAAATATAAATATAATAATATAAATTAATAAATAAGTAGAAATATAAATATAACAAAGTAAAATAATACTAGCTATTATATTAATAAATTTATTTTAAAAGTTAAAATATATATATATTTAACATTTGTAAAAAAATATTGAAGCAATAAATAAAAAAAATTAACTTTAAATATATTACAAACTAAAAAAATATTCTAATACAAGTTAAAATATATTAAAAAACATTAATTTGCTTTTTTGAAAAATGATCACAATAATAATCCAAATATAAAAATAGAAATCACAAAAGTAACTACTCCTTATTTACTATTTTATTATTAATTATAGCTTTAAACATAATGTAAAAATCTAGAAGGCGGAATTTTTTCGCATTATTTGGAAGAATTATTTAAATTATATCCAGTATTACAGTTTATGCATTAAATTGAATCACATTTTATGCAATTACTGAATTTAATACTGCATTAGTAACAAACTTTATATTTAAAATTTTATATATATGTAAAATCTTAATAAAAGCCATCATTACATTTTAAGCACATACTATTTTAGCCACATAAAGTACATCCTTGATTGCAAAAATTAGCATCTTCATTAACTTAAATGCATATATCTTCGTAATCATAATATTCATATCCAACAAAACATTTTAAGCAAATATTTGGAGTACAAGAACCACATTTACTGAATTTAATACTACAACTAACACATTTAATAGTTTTATTACTTGTTTATTTAACCGAATATTAATAAAAACCATTTTAACATTCTAAGCATTTTCCAAATTAAGAACATTTCTTACATTCTTAAGGGCATTCTATTTCAGTATTTTCATCTGATATAGGGATTTATAAACATTATTTTTATAACTCATTATATTAAAATCCATAAATGCAATTATTGCAACTAGTTTCAGTACATCTATTACAATTTCTGAATTTAGTTCTGCATTTAATACATTATTTACTTGCTTTATTTTCATAAAAACCAGCTTTACATTCTAAACACTCTCCAGATAAAAAACATTTCTCGCATCCCTCAGGGCATTATGTTTCAGCAATTTCATCAGTTAATCCCTCTAAATTTATTTATTTACATTTTTTTTTTGTTTTATTTAGTTAATATCCATTGATGCATTTATTACATTAATGAATATCACAGGATTGACAATAAGGATATAAAGAAATGCATTATAAACAAGATTTATTTTCATAATAAACATAATAACCATCATAACATTAATTACAACCAGTATAATTACATTTTTAACATCCTATAGAACATTCTTAGCATTTTTTCTTCTGTCAGAATAATAACTAGCTTCAGGACATTCATCTACACAACTACCATCAATACTTACTAATTTACTTCCCTCACAAACAAAACATTATGTTAATCTATTAGGATTACATAAGGAGCAAAGTTAATAACACAATGTGCATTTTTAATCTAAACCTAATCTAAATCCATTAGTAGTATCACATTCAATACATGTATTAAGATTTTTTATAAATACATCCTAAGGAAGCTTCTCACAAG
>NW_004086687.1:3557-5847 GCF_000220395.1 Ichthyophthirius multifiliis
TTACACATTAATTTCCTTACAATAATGTCATAAACTAACATTTAGTACACTCAGTAGCTGATGGTCTGTGCATCTAGAACAACTGCTATCACACGGTTCACATTTGTCAGCACTTCCGAATGAACTAAAGGACAATCTGATTTGCAAGTATTATCTGGGTTTAAAAATTTGCTTTAAGGACATGTGCCTTGTATACAAGTTTCATTATCGACTACTCCGGAACAATTTATAGAACAATCAACTCCTCCGAATCCGGATTTGCAGATACATTGACCGTTAACACAAACTCCTTTTTCGGAACAGAAATTCGGACATATAGAAGTATAATTACAGAATCTATCGTAATCTTAAGGACATGTTAATTTACCTCTAGCTTTTTAGCCACTTGGATCGATATCCTTTTATATATTTTATTCTCCTTTTTCACATAAAACTTTTAAATCAATATCGGGGAAAATAACAGATATTTCAGAAGCATCGGAGGAACATTTGTATTAATGACATCTAAATTAACTTTCGCTATTTACAGAATTTAGTTTTTAAGCTGTAGATTAGAAGCATTTACTTTGAGTTGAATAATTAGATAATTTATCATTTTCTAGTTCTTTTTTAGTTATATCAGTAACACTATTAGGATTTGTGCACAATCTATTTGAATAAGGCTATACTACACCACAATTGTCTGTATAAAATTGAGAATTGACAATACCTATTCCATCGTATTCAAATGTACATTAAGTTTAACTTTTTTATTTAGAATATTCAGGGTATTGAACTGTACTTTAGCAAGCGTTTTCTAAGAAATCGCAACCTTTTCCTTTTCCCCAGAATATATTATCAGCCATATTCTCATTTACTTCAGGATAAAAGCCAGTGTCTTTCAAAAGAGCAATAGTAAAAATAGATAAAACACTATCAGATGATTCATCTGATGTCATCATTTCATTATAAATAACAGTCTTTTCAAAATGATAAACAAAAGAACCATCATCATTACCCTAATTAAGTTGTAATTGTATATATAAATATATATATATATATATATTTATATATATTTTTTTATTTTAATAAATAAAATATATATAAATTTGTATTTTACTTCATTTTCTATTTACATTCCTTCAGCTGTAGGAACAATTATAATATTTTCTTGTTACTTCTACTAAATTTTTGGAAATCAGTATTACGGTTTTTTTTCCTCTGTAGATATTTGTTTTTTACAATTTAGTTTTGAATGTAGTTCCATAAGATTTTCCAGTATCAGGATTTATCCAAAATCTAGCAGCGTTTGATGAGAAACCAAGCACATGTAAAATTTCATGAATAGATGTTTCTAAATCATTTTCAAAACTTGCAGCATCTCCACCAAATTGATTAATATTTTTTAAGTTAAAATTAACTCTTCCAAAAATAGGTCTAGTTAATACATCTCCTATTGCACAATAACCGGCATTTGCTATACTATCATTATCTTCATTAGTGCAAATGACATATAAATGTAAATCGGAATTAGGAATTCCTGTTATTAAAGCATCATTAGGAATTTATACATTCAAACATTTTAAAGAAAATTTTCGAGGAAAAATGTTATTTTCTATTAATGGGTATACTTTCAATAGTCTTTAGAAATAAAGCTTGGATGATTCCATAATATCTATTATGTATTTTTTTTATTTCTCGGTTACACCTTCTTAATTTAACATGGAATAATCTGTGGTTATTCTTATAGGTTAAGGCTTGGTGCCTGTTTAAAGAATGCGTTAGTCATGATTTGACATTTCATAAGCTTTGTAAATTTTTTAATAATGATCTTGCATTTCTTTACTATAATGACTACATTTACAGTGAGAAACAGTCAATTTACATAATATTAGGGTAAAAATTAAAATTAGTTTTTTTGACATGTTTTATTTATAATTAAATAATTCTTTATAAAAATATATCTTTATTAATATTATAAACATTTTAAAAATATTAAATATTATTTAAAGATATGATTTTTAAAATTATTATTGTTTTTTTTTAAATCTAAATCTTAATGTAAATAAAATAAAATATATTAAATTAAAAAATAATATAAAATATAAAATATAAAATATAAATTAAATTAAATTAAATTAAATTTAATTAAATTAAATTAAATTAAATTAAATAATTTTAAATAAAACTAATTTAAATAAAATAATTTTAAATAAAACTAATTTAAATAAAATATATAATTTAAAGACTTACTATTTTAGATTTACAGGTAAAAATCAAGAAACCCTCCATAAATAAAATATTAGTAGTA
>NW_004086685.1:0-35629 GCF_000220395.1 Ichthyophthirius multifiliis
ATTTTTATTATATAATTATATATATATATATATATATTATTTTTTAATTAAATATATAAAAAATATATATAATTTTTTATTAATTAAATAAAAATATTTATATAGATATATATATATATATATATTAATTATTAATAATATTTTAAATAAAATAATTTTAAACAAAAAAATATTATAATAAAAATAAAATAAAAAATAATAATAATAATGGTTTTTTTCATAAAATTATAAAACATTAATCTAAACAATGATTCTAATAATAATTCTAACAATATTTTAAATTCAAAAACAAACCAACCTACAAGCCCATAATAATAATAAATAATAAAAAAGCATCAAAAAACTTATTCTTTTTAATTATAAACTTCTAATTAGACTAAAAAATCATTTTTAACTAAATCAACAGTAGATTCTAACTATCTTATATAATAATAATATCCAACAGAAAATATAAAAACTTTTTCATCAAAAATTAATAAATTTTTTGATATTATATCAAATTAGCAACGCTCGTAAACATCTGGATTATCTCATTTTAAATAAAATAAAAAATTTAATAATTTTACTTTAATTAATGAAAACTAACTATTGAGTGACGAAAATTAAATATTTAAAAAAAAAATTAAATATTACACTTAATTTAAAAAAAGACCTCATACAGCTCATATAAAATCAAATTTTACTAGTTCTATAATTACTTAAGAATTTTAATAATAACTTGACCATAATATTAAGAAAATTTAAAATGCTAAAGATAAACTTGATAATGCTTTGGAAAATATTTATCAAGATAATAAAGCTAAAGTAGAATATTCAAAAATCTAAATTTAAACTGAAATTAAAAAAGAATAAGGATTATATAGTAATTAATATGTATATATAATTACAAAGATTATAACTATTTATTTATATTTATAATAAAAAAATAGAAATTGATTAACCGATATAATAATTCCATTTTGAAAAATTTTAATTTGTATATTTTAAAATTTCTATTAAAAATAAGAGATAACCTTTAGTTATTTGTAAAAAAAAAGAAAATATAGAAAAATTAAAATATTCTCAATATAGTATTAAATTAATTAGAAGGTCCTCGAAAATATTAATTAAAAACAGTTTTATCAACCACTAATCAAAATCCAAATATATTCAATAGTAACTATATATATGAAAATCGTCATGTAATAAGATTTAGCGAATAATCGTAAACAATTTTTTTCAGTTCTAATTATTTATATATGTGTTTGACTTTGGATTAATCAATGAAAATGCTTATTAGATTAAAATTTGGAGGAGTTTTAAATAAAAATAATGAAAAGTAAAAGTCTTTAGTTTTAATCTAAAAAAATCTAAAAAAAGAGGAGATTAAAAATAATTATATAGATGATAAAACATTAAACGAAAAAATATGTATTTTTTTTTATTTTTTATTTTTTTTAATATTAAAATTATTTTATTTACAAGAATAAATTTTACAAAAGCGAAAAGCAAAATTGGAAATTAATTATAGTGGATTAGAATATATGAAATATAATAAAAAAATCTTGAATTAAAGGGTTAATTTTTAAGAAAAGCTTTAAGACCATAAATAGCAAATACAAAATGTTCTATAGAATAAAAGAATAATAGATTCTTAAAAAAAATCCTCTTTAGTAAATAATATAATGCTAAATGATAAAAAAAGATTAATTACAAAAATCATAAGACTATATAGTTAGATGAAATAAAAAACTATAGTATTTTAAAAACACTGGTTTTAAATAATTTATATAGCTAAAATATATAATAATTTTAAGCATTTTAAAAAAGTAAAATATATATTTTTTTAAAAAAAATTATATTCTATTTTAAAAGCAAAATTAATAAAAATAAGCTTTTATTTTTTATATAAAAAAATTGTTTAAAAAAACTCAAAAAAGTTTACAAATAAATGTTAAAAATTAAGGAAAAAATAAAAAATAAAGGACCTTAGTTAAATCTAAAATGTTAAATATATATTTATATTAAGTTTTTTTAAAAATAAAATAAAATAAAGGCTAATAAATATCATTTCTAATTATCTAAAATAAAAAAATAAAGAAAAATCTAAATAAATTATATTTAAGTTTATCTAAAATTTTAATGAATTAAAGTAAATAGCACAAAAATTTATAGATAAAAAGGAGTTTGGTTTTCAAAAATAAATAAATATATTTTTTTAAAATAAAAAAAAAAAGTTATCAAGCTAGAAACTAAATGGATTAATTATTTTTAAAAAACGAAATAATTTTAAGTAGATGTAAGGAAATTATGGAATTAAAGCTATGATTTTTTTTTGAATCAAATATTTAAAGGTATTATAAGAAGTTTAATATTTATTTTTTATTTATAATTATTTTAATTATATACATCTTTTATTTGTATAGTATGTTGTTAGAATAATTATGATAAATATCTAAGATGTAAACAAAAATAAAATAAAACTTAATAGAAAATCGATATTTATTTACAAAACGAATTAATATATAACTTTTTCTAAGAAAAACTTAAACAATGGAAAATATTATTTAACAATTATAGAAATAAGAGGGGTTAATTTTATAATTCAAAAGTTTACTTATATATATATATATATAATTATATTTTATTTTATTAATAAAAAAAGCTTATTTTTTAAGAATAAAATGTTAAAAATTAAAATAAATATGATCTAAATAAAAGTATCCCTTAATAATATAATACTATATATTAATATAGTAAATTTAACGCTGGTGATATATTATTAGAATGCCCAATTTTATTTTAGAAAATAACAGAAATAGAACTTTATAATATTATAAAAAAATATATGATTATAAAGTAAATAATTCCAGAAAAAATATATTTCGAATGAAAAAATTCATAAGAATAAATTATTAATTAAAAAAATAAAGATAAAATTTGTTATAAAAATATATATTACTTTTTTATATATTTTTTTATTTTTTTAAAAAACTTAATCAAAAAAATAAAGGTTATGTTTTAAAAAAAAATATATAAAATAAAAAAAAAAAGGTATAAAATTAATATATAAAATTTTAAATCTATATTTTTATACTTTTTTAAATTTAAGAAGAATATACACAAATTATTAAATAAAATATTTATAAATTTTTAATAAAATTTAGAATTAAAAAAAAAAAGGAAAAGCTTTCATTTTCATAAAAAAAAAAAATGAATTATGTATATATATTATGTGTGTATATTTAATTAAAAAATGTATCATTCTTTTATTATATTAGGATAAAAATAATGATTTTTTTCTAAAATTTAATTTTATTATTAATCACTTTGTTCTATATTCTTCTCTTTATCCTAATAATTTTATATATTATCGATATCCTATTATTTTAACCCAAAATTACTATTAAAAACCACAAATTTATCCTTATAGATATCAGTATCCGGTAAGAAAATATACTATTATTCATTTTAAAAGTTATTACAATGTTATGTACTTAGTCTATACTTAACAGTATGTTCTCTTGGCATAATATCCAACCTTTTAAAATTTTACCCATTTTATTATTATTAAAATAACTACATGACCTAATCATGGCTTTCATCTGTATCAGAATTCGAAGAAATATCATCTTGATCATTTAACTTATTATTACTTTTTAAATAATTTAATTTATTCTGCATTTATTAATTGTAATTTTTCCAACTTTTAAAACACATCTAGACAAAAAGTCTTATAACTAAAGGATTAACTCCTTATTACCTTTATTTTGAGACTTTTTTTCTTACAATTTACATAGATTTTTTTTTTAAATTAGCTAATTTTTTCAGTGTCTTGTTTTCTTCTTTTCTAATTATATTTTAAGCTCTTATATATTTCTCAACTTAATCACTATTTTTATTGTTTTCTAAATAAAAAATTTTATCCTATAAAGCAAATTTCTATACGAAAAACATCAATTCGTTAAAATATATATACCCTTCATAATCGCAAGATATATTCATTTACATTATTTATTTTTCTGCAAATTATTTTTAAACAGCAAGAAATTTCTATAGTTTTTCCTCCATTTCTTGGCTTGAAATATCTTTAAAATTCTCCTTTATTTCGTCCTAAATCCTTTTTTTTTTTGCCTAAAAATCAAATCCGAAAGGCTCTTGTAAACACATATAAAAATCTGTTAAAGACCTTTCATTTATTTTAATTCCGTGTGTTTCTTTGGTTTTATCTACCCAAACTTTCTTAAAATTCTCTTCAAAAGCCTAAAACTCATTAAGTGGATTTTACTCATTAATATAATTTTATTCAAATTAATCAACAATAATTAAAATGAACAAATTCATCATCACATACTAAACAATAATTATAAAAAAAACAAAAAAAATAATATTAATCGAACTCCCATATTTAATAGTATCAAACATATAATACATCCAATTCTCTCCAGTACTACAAACAAATAAGAGATTAATACTCTAATGAAAGTTACTAAAATTCTACTCTTTATTAATCCATTTTCCTTACGTAATATCCTAAAAAAGGAACACTGCTAGTATAGAGAAAATAAAATAAACCAAAAAAAGCAATGCGCTAACATTTAATAATGACGGCAACGAATAAATTGCCGTCTAAATAAGTTTTTGTAAATTTTAAAAATTTTTAATTAATCTCAAAAGCCTAGTGACTCTCAAAAGTCGAAAAACTCTGGCAATTTAAGGTTCTGCTCTTATAAACGAAGAAAATTATTTTCCTGTTACATCCATTGTAATATCCAGTATAGAAGTTGATACTACAAAAAAATCAAATTAATTCCATCCTTTAAAAAAATACCCTCGAGGGCCGTATGCAGTCATTTTTATTATACATTCAAATATAAATACAGAGGTGAAAAATAAATTTATATTAGATAGTATTTAATTATATTCTAAATTAGATGTGTCATATCTCATTGCCATAACTATAATATTAGAAATTATACAAAACATTATAAATGAGTCTAAATAAGTTGATTCACATAAATTCCACATTTTTTTTCTCAAAAAATTATCTGGAGGTTTCAATGCAGCATAATCAGGAGTAGATTTTACCAAAAGACGTTATAATTCAATCCATTAAGCCTATTCATTTGTTAGATATTTGTTTTTGGACTTCTAAGAGGCTATATTGTAGTTAAATGATAAAATAGCGACGAAAAGATTCATTAAAAATAACGATCCAATAAATATAAATACTATAAAATATATTAAAAATGAAGTGTTAGCATTTTTAACGGGACCATTCTCATCTCCATCTATGAAATACCATACATAATCTGACCATCCTTCTAATGTTGATAAAATAAATAATGTCAACATACCAGAACCTATATTATCAAAATTAAGATAATAAGTATTCCATTATGCATTATTTATCTGTAAACACTAATTTTTATTTTATTAAAATATAAATATTATAAAATTATTTTTAAAAATACTTATTCTTTATTTATATTATATATTTCATTTTCTATGTTTTTATAATCATCAGGCAAATCACAATAAACAAGTTTTCCTTTCATTAAATTAATAGCTAATATAGCAAACATTAACCAAATCAAAAATACTACAATTACAACATTCATAATACCAATAACTGATTCTAATAAGGCTGTAACAATTAATTTCATTGATCTATTATGAGAAACAAATCTTAAAGGTCTTAAAGTTCTTAATAATCTTAATATTTCTAAGATATCTATATCTATAGATTCTACACTTATATCAATTAAACTGCTTACAACAATAAAGAAATCCAATTAAGACCATCCTTCTCTTAAATAAGTTTATTAATCTAAAAAAAATCCAAAGGATATTATTTTTAAAATAGCCTCAGTTGTAAAAAAAGCTGTAAATGCAATATTTAACTTTTAGCTAGCATATATATGAAATTAATACTCTGGATTGTGTCTTGGAAAATAAGTATCTGCAACTAATTTAATTGAAGATAAAAATATAGCACTTTAATAAAAATTTAATTTAAAAAATAAATATTTATTGAAAAAAAAAAAAAAAAATATATATATATATATATATATATATATATATATTTATATATATATATACACTAAAATAACATTTTCATATTAAGGATGTTTACATAAACGATAACAAAATCTTCTGAATATATTATTTTTTGAAAAAATAAAAAGTGCATTTTCACACATAATGTTTTCAAAATAAACAAATTAATTTTTTTTTTTTTTATTTTTTTAAAAACTAATATCATTATAATTATTATCTTCATCTTCTTTTTATTATTACATAATTTAAACTTTTTTCATTTACATATTATTTTTTCTTATACTATTATTTATATTATTATTGTTATTATCCTTACCATTAAAGTTTTAACTACCCATATTAAGAGTACTAGATTTTTTTAAACTTAATGCCGAATTTTTAAAATATAAATTTGAATTTGTTGTTTCGTTCATTTATTCATCTAAAATAATATTCTAAGCAACTTCAAATCCCTTCTCATACTCTTCTTTATCATCAATAACTTCATCATTATTAAAAGAGTCCATTACAATTGCCAAAAGCAAATTTAAAAGCACATAATTTCCTATAAAAATCCAACTTACCAAATAAATTAAACTAATGACCATATTAACTGAAGACCTCAAGCACGAAGTTCCTATATCATTCCAATTTTCCATAGTCATAATTTAAAAAACACTCAAGAAAGCGTTCGTAAACGAATCAAAATTCATTCTTTCTTAATATATAAATTATCCTCCAAAAGCCTACATCCCAAGCAATGAGTAAATAAAAATAAATAAAAAAAGCAACAAAAGAATATATATAACCGAGGAAATACTTGAACTAATAGCTGTAATCATAATTTTCATAAACTACAAACTCCTCACTAATCTCGTAACTCTCAAAACTCTAAAAATTCTTAAAATTCTCACCGATCTAAAAACACTAATAGCCGACTAACCCTACCCATTTAAAACAACTAATTCCACTAAAGATAGAGTTACAATTATTGCGTCAAAAATATTCATTTTATCCATTAAATACTCATTAAATTTTTACCCATATAACTTTAATCCCATATCTATAGCGAAAATAATTGTAAAGGAAAAATTAAATTTTTGAATTATTTTTTCACCTTCTTCATCTAAATATCCGTCTAAAGTTAAAACTAAAGTATTCATAACTACACATAACATTATCATATTATCAAAGTATTTTGATAAAACAAAACTCTTTACAATCCTTCTTGAAGCCTTTATTATTCCAGAAATCCCTCCCTCATATTATTCTACGTCATTTGGTTTATGAATTAACGAAGTAAGAATATTTTATAAAGAATGCTGAGTTTTTGAATTACGGCTATAGTACAAAATCTCTTCCAAAGACCATGGAATATCTAAAATATGTGCTTATGTACTTTTTTTTTTACTATCTATATTATTAAGTTGTTATTATATTATTTCCTAGTAGCTTTTTTCTATGGGCTTTTCTAAAAAAGAATCATCTTCTATATTTTAAATTTATTCAATTGCTTGTATATTTTATTCTTTAATTTTCATATGAGTTATTTCTTAATCATTATTATTTTTTTTATCTATATGTATTTTATCCTCACTGGGGAATATATAATCTAAAACTTTCTACAAATTCCATTAAAAAACCGGATTATTCCCTGAAATTTATTTTTTCCCTTTTTTTCCTCTGTCGAAGCTACTTGCTTACTCGGAATTTTCATTGATATTATTGTGAAAAACATTCATTTAATGATTTTTTAACGATTTAGAATAAGAGTTTTTTAATTGTTTTGAAACAGAGTTAATATCTTCTAAAGTATTAAAATAATTTTCGATAATATTATCATTGGAAGGCCTTTTTTTTCTAATAAAATGTTCGTTATTTTGTGATAAAGATTTATTGCTCTGACTACGTATAAATTGTTTATTTTCTTCGAATTAATTTAAATAATTATTATTTTTCGAAAAAATTTATTTCATTAAATCACTATTTTATTAAAAAGGTATTATACGCTTTTTTAAGTCTTTATGTTTAATAGTTAATTATCTCTAGTATCTCTTTTGGACTTAAATTTGATAATTTTTAGTCCTACCCTATTAATAATTAATTATAAATTTTGCATTTTTCATCTTAATAGCTTACATTTATAGTTATTGTTCGTTAAATTTTTATTTTTTTTTCGGTAAAACATCATTTTCATCATATTCTTTTAAATCGTTATAAATTACACGAGCTTTCATTAATTTAGGGTTAAATTTATCTGTGAAATTTTCATTTTCTTAATCATCTTAATCATCACTACTTTCATATTTTAAAATTCCATTAATAAAATTATTATCAGAATTTTCATAATTATTTATATAATTTTATCCTAATACTGTTTTATTAATTCTACGATCCTCCATTCTTTTTAATTTTGGTGTTTTTTCATGTAATTCTATATTCTGATTTTCGTTTACTTTCGTTTATTGAGTTTTTATAATTTTATTTAATTTCTAAGGAGATTTCAGTATATAATTTTATTCAAGACCTTTATCATCAATTTATATTTATTTATGTTCAGCTTCTATATTTTCTGAAAAAAAAGATATTTTATCAGTATCATTAACTTTCTATTACTAAACTTCATAATAATTAATTTTATTACTAGTAATATTATTAAAACTATTAATACTATTAATATTATTACTACTACTTATATTATTATTAGCATCATTATTTTAATCAAAAATATTTACTATTGTTTTTTATCGGGGTGAGCTTAACATATTTCTAAAATCTATGTTATTATTGAAATAATAACCTTAATTTTATTAATTACTTCCAATTTATTAACCTGTTTATTCATATTATTAAATATTCTTTTCGAGTTCTTATAAGAATTAATTTTCATTAGAAGTATCACAAATTACTTAAGAATTCATAAAAAAATTATTTAAACAATTTTTTTTTTGTTTTAATTGAAAATTTGCTTCTTTTTTTTCTTATAAATATATAAGTGAAGGTTAGTTTTTTAGAATTTTTTTGGAATTTACAAATTCTTTAGCATTTTCAAAATTATTCATTGTGAATTATTTTTTTTGTATTATTTAGGATGATCTAACTTTTTTAAATAACAATTAGTTTTCTTTACTTATAAAACTGTTTCTTAAACTTGGTCTTTTTGAAGATTCTAATCCAATTTATATACCTATTATTTTTATTTATTTATTAAAAATTATAAATATTTATACTTTCTCTTTTATTTTTAGTATTTTAAAATTATATAATTTCAGATTTTTTAGTTTATTCACTTCTTCTTATGTTATTATTATTATTATTATTATTATTATTATTATTATTATTATTATTATTATTATTATTAATTTGATTTTCATTACAATTATTTTAAATTTTAGGCTAAACTTTAGCTAAAGAGCTTTTAGAATTTTATATCATAAATTTTGTTTTTATTAAATTTCTCGAAGTATTTTCATTTTTATTTTCCGGAGTACTTATTTGAATGCTATTTACATGATTTTTTTCAATTTCTTCTTTAATTTTAATATCTTACAAATTATTATTTATTTCCTCTTCTTCTTCTTATTATTATTATTATTGTTATTGTTATTATTATTTTTATTTTTATATTTATTATTCATTTTTTTCAGTTATTACTTTTTGATTATTTTCTTGTTTTTATTTTTTTCTTTTAGAATCTGAAATTATTAATTTTAAAAAAAATCTAAAAAATCTTTAAATTTCCTCAAAAAATTAACTTTTTTTTTAATATTAAGGTAATAATTTAACATTAAGATTTTTATTCTTAATATTTTTATAAACTTATTTGTTTGAAATATAAGCTCCTTTTTTAATAAAACATTTAAGATTATATCCTATTTCATTTTTATTTTACAAAATAACATTCTAAACAGTATTTTTTTAAGCTTAATTATATTTAACAGTAATAATAGCCAAAGTAAGATTCATTAAAAAAAAAGCCCCAATAAAAATCGTAAAGAGAAAATAAGGAAAAACCCATATCTATTTTTTTTTTAAAAAAGTAAAAAATAAATAAATAAAAACCTTAAAAATAAAAAAAAAAATACAGAAAAAGTTTATTAAACTCCCTTCATAATAGTAAACCATCCCTCCATAGTAACAATTTAAAAAACAGTTAAAAAAGACCATCCAAAAGTATCAAAATTAAAGATTCCGTAATTTGGATTAGCAATCATTTTCCCACAAATATGCATTCTTGTATGATCATTATATTTATTACAATCATTAGTATTTGCACAATAACTATACCCATTTAAAATTATATATTATATTCCTGTATATCTATCAATACATCTTTTTTTTAAGGTACCCGAAAAAAGCTATAAACCCCCAATAGCAAATATTATATAGAAAAAAATCAAAATTATAAGTGAATTCTTGAGCAAATTAACAGCACTAAATAAGGCTTCTAATATTTTTCGTAAACTTTTTATCGTTGAAATAGTTCTTAAAGGCCTCAAAACTCTAAAAGATCTCAAAGAGCTTAATTGTATTCCAGATTCAGTTGATAAAACATAAGGTAAATAACCGGAAATAACAATTATGAAATCTAAAATATTCCAAGCATCTCTCAAATAAGCCCCTTAATTAAAAATAAAACCTAATCCTATAATTTTCAAAGCCATTTCTATTGAATAAAATATTAGAAGAAAAAAATCTATTTTTTCATGATTGTCATTATTTGTAGTTGGATCATCTAAACATAAAATAATAGAGTTAAAAATAATTGCTACTAATGTCAAGTATTCAAAATAATTACTTTTTATAGTTTTAGATGCAATATTACTAATTAAACTAAATTATTTAAATAAAAAAAAAAAAAATATTATCGTTATATTTTTATTTTTTTACCATTTCATAAACCAGATTTTTTTATATAATATATTAAATATTGTATTTGAAGGAATTGTTTATATTTATTCAAAAATATTCATTTTTATAACATCAATAAAAATTTGTTTTTTTGTATTTTTTCTAACATCTTTATATTAACTAAAATACTCTTAATGAATTTGCTATATATAATTATCATAAGTTTCCTAGCTTTTTATAATATTATGTATATTTTGTTCTTTTTGTTGTTATTCTTCACTCCTATCATCCTCCGAGTCAAATATACATTTCATTCTCCTATAAATATCTTTTTTTATTTGTATTTCCTATTTTATACATATATAAAAATTATTATTTTGAAAATAAAATAAAAAAAACTCTATTTTATTCCGAATTATTAATTAAAAATGATATTGATATGTCATCATTTTCTTATTTAATTGCTGTTTGTTTCCTTTCTGAATTGTTCTAAAGATAATTATCATTTGATTATGAATATAAAGAATTTTTAAAAAATATGTTTTTTAATTTCTCGATTAAGAAACTCGCTATTGAATATAAGGTTTTTTTTTTATTATTTAAATATTAAAAATAAATTATTTAAAAAATATGAATATATATTGTACTGTTCTATTAATTTTCTTTCATTTATGTTACAAAATAATAAAATTATTATCAAATAAATAAGTGAATAAAATTATAAAAAAATTATTCTTTTATTTTACATATAAATAAATATATAAAATTTTATTTATTTGTTTAAAAATAATCATTTATATACAAATTTATATACAAAAAATAAAGTTAACTAATATAAAAGAAAAATAAATATAAATTATAAAAAAATGGAATTATGTAATCACTTTACAAAAGTAAAAAAATATATTTTTTTTTATAAAATAAAATTAAATTTTTATATGAAAAAAGGTAAAAATTGATTTAACAAAATAATTAATTCAATAAAAAAGAAGATTTAATTTATGTGATTATTATTTAAATCATTAAAAAACTTAAGATACCTAATCGGATATATACATTTGCTTAGATTGTGCTTTCTAAAGCTGTTCACTCTTTTCTTCATAAGAATGTTCTTTGAAACATTTTTAAGAATAAAAACATAAAATAGCAATAAATATAAATAATATGATGATATATTGCTTTTAATGTAATTCTGATTTATAAGAATAGATTGATGAAGCTTAAAATACCTAAAATTAAAAATTAAAATAAAATATTTAAAAACTATAATCATTTATTTAAAAACAAAATAAATATTTTTTGACATTCATAATTAATTATAATAATAAAATATTGAATAAAAAAATTAATAAAAATAAACATAAAAAATATTATATCTTTTTCTATTTTTGGTTTAAAAAATTTAGGAAACACATGTTTTTTTAATTCTGTTATTTAAGTATAAAAAATAATAAATAAATATTTATATAAATATTAAATAAATAAATATTTATATAAATATTTTTATATTTATATATATTTATATATTTTTTTATTTAATAAAAAATACAGTGTTTGAATGGAACTGAATTATTAATTTTAGAATATTTAAATACTAACAAAATCGATTATTAAAAAGAAATTTAAATATAAGAAATTTCTAATGAATTAAAAGCAGATTAATAAGATGAATGGAATTGTGTGTAAACGAAAAAGGAAAAAATATTAGACTTTATGATTATAATAAAAATAACCCAATTAATTAAATCGAAGATATATATAAAATAAATAAAACTTATCAATAATTCGTATAAGAAACTAGAAATACAAAAAATCAGGTTATTAATCCTTTTTAAATTTATAATTCTATTGCTTAAATTTTTTAAATATTCAAATCTTTTGAATAATAAGATGCATAGGAATTATTAAGATGCTTATTAGATAGTTTACGTGAAGGAGAAAAAAATTGAATAAAATAAATAAAAATATACCTAACATAATACTAATATAGAATAAATATTTGGATCTTATTTATCTAATTATAGTATTATTTTATTATAATTATTTAAAAAAAATAATAAAAATATATACTTATAATAAAACAAAAGTTAAATATTTAAATTGTTAAAATATTAATCGAACATTTGAATTTATTTTAGACTTGTCAATATAATTAAATAACGAAAATATTTAATAATAGAAAAATTATATTCCTTTAAATACAATTGATTTTCTTCAGGAATAAAATGAAGAATAAAAGTAAAAAAATTAACATTAGATTAATTTTTAATAGTCTAGAGAAGTTTCTTATTAAAAAATCGAAGAATAAAACTTACAAAATATTAATATTCCTAATTTTGATATTAAAAAAGATTAACTATATCAGCCTAACTTAAAAATTAAAAATAAAGTTACATATTAAATAAAAAAAATTTAATGTCTATTAGATGATTTTTTTGCTGTTGAAAAATTTGATAAATAAAACAATTAATATAAATGCGAAAAATGCGGATAAAAATGTATTTTCTTTCATAAATATTATTATTTATTTAGTTTTTTTTCATATTTAAAAAAATATAGCTTAAATTGAAAGATAATATTATTTATATGAACCTCCTAAAATATTAACAATAGTATTAAAAAGATTTTAATAAAAAAATGATAAAACATTAATAAAAAATGTTAATTAAGTTGATATATGTGAATAAATAAGTATTAATGAATACAGTTTAATAAAATGTATTAACTTTTAAAAATATATATATATATATATATATATAATTTACATATTTTGTTTTATTTTTATAGTAAATTAATAGTAAGATAATAATTTAATTAAATAGTATAATTATAAATTATATGCTAATATTTGTCATTCTGGATCTATTAATTAAGGACATTATACTGCCTATGTTAAACATTATAAAGAGTATTTTTTATATTATTAAAAAAATTTTAAAAAATATATAGTGGTAAATATTAATGGTATTATTATAATGATGAGAAATATGAAGAAAGTGATATATAAAGTGTAAAATAACCTTCAAATAGTTACATATTATTTTACAAATTAGAAGATGATAACAAAAATAGTAAATGATTTATAATTTTAATTAAATTTATATTTATAATTTATTATTTTAATAATAGTTAAATATTAATTAATTTAAAAATTATATTATTTTTTATTTATATATTAAATATTCAAATTATTATTTACTATTATTTATTTTTAATATTTACTTCTTTTAATAGTTTTTTAGATTTTTTTTTTTTTTTCTTATTAATATGAAAGTAATGAATTCTTATTATCAAAATTAAAATTTTTATTAACTTATTTAAATTTATTAAAATTTTATATATGTATACATATATACATTCTATATTTTAATATAATAACAGTTTTATAATTAAACATAAATAAATATAAAAAAAAAAATATAAACATATTAGTAAAAAATACTTTATTAACAGAAAATAAAATAAATATTTTTACTTATTTTTTTTATTTAAGAAAAAAAATAATTAATAAATATTTTTCAAATATAAATAATAATATTACTTAATTATATAAATTATTTTTCGAAGTTATATATTTATCATATGTATTTATTTGCTTAAATATATTTGTTATTTAAAAATAAAAAATATTTAAAGACATTAAAATCATAAGGAATATATATTTACTTAAAAAATTAAAATATTTATAAAAATAAAAATAAAATAAAATAAAATAAAAAAATAAAATTAAATAAATGGCGACATTAACAAAAAGTTAATTATTATAATTTGAAAAATATATAACAAATAAAAAAATATAATACATATTTTTTAGATTCGAAAAAGAAGTAAAGCAGAGATTAAGCTAAAGGTCAACACCTCATTAAAGTGAAGAAGCAATTTTATTAAAATGCTTTAAATATTTTGATTTAAATAACAACGGAACAGTAGAATTAGACGAATTCTTGAAAGTAACGGATAAAATTGGATTATAAATATTTTCTAAGCAAGTAAAACAAATTTAAATAAAAGTTAAAATATATATAAATAAATATAATTTAATTTAAAAGGAACTTATAGATATATTTAATTAATATGATAAAAATGGTGATAGAACATTAGATTATAAAGAATTCATATAAATTTTATTTGAAGAAAGAAACTCTAAAACATAAAAGTAATAATAATAAAAAAATTAATAATAATAATAAATGTAATATAAATAAAAATATAAATATTATTATTTATTAATATATATATATATATATATATATATATATATATATATATATATATATATAAATTTATATATAGAAATAATCAATTCAAATCTGAAAATTAGTCTTATTCTTTTTCCAAATTTTAATAGAAATTACTATCAAGAGGTGCAACTGGTATTTTAGGTATTGCAAGATAATTTAGAGTATACAATTTTTAAAAAATATTTTAAATATATAAAATTATATAAGATATTCGATGATGATAATTCTAAGACATTGTGCTTCTCTGAATTCAGAAAAGCAGTACGCGATTTCTAAGTTGATATAACAGATTAATAAATATAAGAGGTATTCGAATATTTCGATAAAGACGGGAACGGTACAATCAACTATGATGAATTTTTATTAAGTATAAGAGGTCCTATGAATCAAATCAGACGTCGTTTAGTCCATTAAGCATTTAATATTTTAGATAAAGACTGTTCCGGAATAGTAGATTTATATGATATAAAGCAAATATATAACGGAAAAATGCACCCTGACGTCAAAAGTGGTAAAAGAACAGAAGAATCCGTCCTTTTGGAATTTATTAACACCTTCGAATCATATACTGGATTTAGAGGAATTAAAGATGGATAAATTACACTAGAAGAATTCGAAGATTATTACTCATTTATAAGTGCTTCTATTGATAGAGATGATTATTTTACTTTAATGATGAATAATGCCTGGAGAATGAATGATGGATAAAATAAAAACTGGGATACGAAAGGTTGGTCCAATTAATAATAATAAGGAGGTGGAAATAGCAATTAAAAAAGTAACAATATTTAAGATGCTTATACTTAGAAATTTAATCGATAATACTAATAACCTAACTCTGCTAAAAAAAAAATGATGATTTTGTCTCTCCACCATCTAATTATAGCTCATCGTCTTCTCATAAATTTGGAGCAGGAGAACAAGATATTAAAAGAACAAAAAATGTATATAATAATAATGAACCTTATAGATAGGTTTAAGATAGTAAATTTTTTTATTTATTTTTTTAATAATATATATATATATATATATATATATATATATATATATATTTAAATATATAAAGAATAATTTATATCCTCAACTACATAAAATGCACCTTTTGGAACTAGTAATATTCCTACAGATTATGGAACAAATTTAAGACCAAATACTGCTTAATAATATTAATAAAATAATAATGATAACTGTAATAATTTAAGACAAGGAGGAGGTATTTAGAAAGGTGGATAATAAGGATAATAATATTTTAATACATTTAGAGCTAAATTACTAGCAAGAGGTACAAGAGGTATTTAATGTTTAGGAAGATTGTTTAGAAACATAGATGATGATAATAGTAAAAGTTTAAGTTTGAGAGAATTTTAGAAATGCTGTAAAGATTTAAGAATGGGATTTAATGAATAAGAAAGTGCAACATTATTTAGATTATTTGATAGAGATGGTTCTGGAGAAATCGATTATAATGAATTCCTTATTTCAGTAGTTGGAGAAATGAATAAATTTAGAAAAGGATTAGTAATGCAAGCTTTTAATAAGCTGGATAAAAATAAAAACGGAACTATAGAAGTAGACGATATTATTGGTGTTTATAATGCTAAATAACATCCTGATGTTAGAAATGGAAAAAAATCCGAAGAAGAAATTCTGGGTGAGTTTTTAGATACTTTTGAATAACATCATGCTGTGGCTGTATTTTTTTACAAATATATATATATATGCTTTAACATTTTTTTTGTTTAAATAAAATTAAAAGTGTGGTGATCAGAGTTTGAGAGATAGATAAGTTTCAACCGATGAATTTATTGAGTATTATAATAATGTTAGTGCATCGATTGATGACGATAAATATTTTGAAGTTATGATTAGAAATGCATGGAAGATTTGAAAATAAATTTTTTATTATTATATTATCTAATCAATTATTTAATATTAAAATATATTATTTTCTTTATTAAATATTATATATAATACATGAATATTTATTTTTTTCGGAAAAAAATTAATATTTTTAATTTTTTGTTTTGTTTTCTATATAAAAATATAATACTCTTTTTCAAAATAATCATATCAAATTTTTACAAATAAAAGTTTTATTTTTAAAATTTTTGTAATAATATTTCAAACAAATATAAACTAAAAATATAAAAGACAATTTAATTTATAGAAATATAATTTTTGAGATATTAAAAAGGCTTTTTTGTTATTATTTATTTATATAACATGAAAAATTAAAAACTAAATAAAAATATTTAAATTGTAAAATTATTAAATATAGTTTATTAAAAAAATGTACAAGATAATAAAATTGTGTCAAATTAATAAAAGACCATAAAAAAAGGATGTTAAAATACATAAAAAAAGAAAATAATAATTAAATTTCTGTATTAATATTTTCTAAAAAAATTTGATATATTTAATATAAGAGATTATTAAATAGAATTAAAATATTAAAAAAGTAAATAAAGTATAAATGTTTTTATATTTTAATATTTATTGGGACATTTTTTAGGTAAATTGATTAATTTATAAGAGAAAGAATTTCGGTATTATTATAAAAAATAAATATTAAAATTTTTGAAAAAGCCAAAAAAAAAAATTCATTTTTAATTATTAAATGTAAATATAAAATAATTAAATAAAAAAAATTTCTTTTAAAAATTAAAAAAAAATATAATATATTATAATATTTTTACACTAAGTGTAATTGCATTTTATAAAATAAAAATTGTTAGCTTTTTATTCAATATATTTTTCATATATGTTTTACAATATTTTAGATATATTATCCTATTTTATTATAATATTTAATAAGGCTTTAAAAATTGAAAATTATTTTTTTCTATATTTTATTATATATATTAAAAATTTTTACAAAAAATAATATTTAGAAAAATTAATTATATTAAAAATTATTTTAAAAAATAAATTAATTATAATATCTTGATAATAAAGTTTAAATCTTTTCTTGGTATATTTAAAAATATACTAAAAATAAAAATTAGAAATCTAATTTTAATATGTAATAAATATATGTGTTTTAATTTTATAATTTAATAAAAATATTATTATAAAATAATTTATTAATTATATTAATAAATAAATAAATATATTAAAATTAAAATCATAATATAATAATTAAAATTAGTAAGATAATGATAAAATAGAAAAAATATATAAAAAATTAAAATATATATATAAATTTATAAATAATATATATATATTTACATATTTATATATATATGTATTATATTTATTATTAATTTTGCATAATTTTATATTTATACAATTTTAATTAACAAATTATTTATATATTTATCTTTATTTTAATTAACATTATAAGCATTTTTTTTATATTAAAAAACATTTATTTAAATTTAATATTTATGTAATATATTTTTTTTTATTATTAATTCTCTAATTTTATATATTTATGTTTTTGATATATTTTCTTAAGCTTTTTTAAAAATAATTAATTATAATATTAATAATTTTTTTTTTTATTATTATTTTATAATTTTTCGTGAATAATTTAGTTTATTATTCCTAACAATTTTTTTGTTTGTTTTTAATATTAATAATTTTTAAAATATATTTATCTGATAAAAAGTATTTATTAAAAAATATAAAAAGAATAAAAAAAAAAATGGGAAATTAGTGTGGTTGTGTTGTAGATAAAAATGTTGAAAATTAAACTTAAATTGTATAAAAATTTAATATATGTACATTTAAAAAAAAACATATTAACATTAAAATAATAATTAACAAAGGAATCTGAAAAACACATTTCAGATAAAAAACATATATATATTGTATAAGATTAATCAGAAAAATCGTAAGAATTAACATAATAAGTAACTTAATTTTGAAATTTTATGAAAAGAAATAAAATTTAATAAAAAAAGGAAAAAATGAAATAAATAACTTGCAATAAGTAATAAAATGATCAGTCATAGTAATAAACTAGCTAAAATTTTAAATATAAAGAAAACTAAGTCCCATTATTAAGCGATAAAAGTAGCTAAAAAAATGATTAAAAATACGAAGCGCATACATACGGAGGAAACTAACAACAATAATAGCAAGATGTTTCTAATTAAAAATAATTAAATAATCGATCCTCAATAGAAGATGATATAGCCCAAAAATAAAAAGTGGACACAAATTAAGAATTAATGAGTGAAAAAAAAGTTCAAAATTAAAATTATTTTGATGAAATAGAAAAGATATCTGAATGTATTTTTTTATATTATTTTTAAAAATAAACTAAATAAAAAGATAGTCTTGGTTAAAACTTCGAAAAAAGAGAAAAAAGACCTGCTTATACATTTAAGAGTTAAGCCGTTTATGACGGAGAATGGAAAGGTAATATGAGAGACGGATACGGTGTATAGAAATGGATAGATGGTGCAAAATATGAAGGAGAATGGGTAAATAATAAAGCCTGCGGAAAAGGAAAATTTTATCATGTAGATGGTGATATATTTGAAGGTTAATGGGAAAATGATAAAGCGAATGGATATGGAATATATTATCATACAAACGGGGCTAAATATCAAGGAGAATGGAAAAACGATTTATAGCATGGAAATGGAATAGAAACATGGAATGACGGGTCTATTTTTGAAGGAACTTATGAATTTGGGAAAAACAAGGGAAAGGAATATATAAATGGGCTGATGGGTATTTTATATCCATTAAATTAATTATATTTTTATTTAGATCTTATTATGATGGGATATGGAATAATAATAAAATAAGTGGATTTGTATTTTTTTAAAAAGAGAATAATAATTTAATATAATTAAAAAAAAAGGGAACTTATTAATGGTAAGATGGAAGATAATATAAAGGAGAATGGCTTGATAATAAAATGCATGGAAAAGGTATTTATTCTTGGAAAGATGGAAGAAAATATGAAGGTGATTATTTAAATGATAAAAAAAATGTGAGTCTATTATATGTTTATTTTGATTAATTATTATTTCTAAAAAATAAAATAAAAAGGGACATGGTGTCTATAAATGGGCTGATGGTAGATTATATGATGGAGAATGGAAAAATGGAAAATAACATGGATAAGGAAAATATTATTTAACTGATGGAACTTTTATGCTTGGAATATGGGAAAATGGTAAAAGAATTAAATGGTTAGATGATAATAATTAAGAAGAAATAATAGGTGAATAATAAATTTAAATACAGATAAAAAATTTCATAAATAAATAAATGGTTAATATATAAATATTTTATGTAATATAAATATTAAATTAAAATAAATATATATTAGTCAAAAACTAATATTAATATACTAATTAATATAATATTAGTTGAAATTAAAAAAAAATATTTATTAATTGATTATTAATATAATATAGTAAAGTAAAGTATTAATAAATAAATTATAAATTATGAATTAAAGTAAAATATAAAAAAATATATATATATTATTAAATTAGGGTTTAATAAAATTAAAAATTAAAAATAATATTTCAAATTAAATAATTATTTAAAAAACCTTAATTAAATGAAAATTAAAGATATTTTTTGTTATAAAACTATTTTAATAATTACTACTTATTTAAATTATTAATTTTCAAATTAAAATGATATAATGAAAAAATATTATAAATTATATTATAAAAATAAATATATAATTATATTATATATAAAATATAAATATATAATATATATAATATATATCTTTTATTTATTTTAGATAATATAATATTAACAATATTGATACAATACCAATTATAATAATTATAAATAAATAAATTATTTTAAATTAATATTAAAATTTATTAAATCATTTTCTATATGCTAAATAATATATATTTTTTTAATTTTAAAAACATGCTTAAATACATTCATAATTTACCATTTACAAATATTTAAAAAATATAAAATAAACATTTAAATAATAAATTCTCTATTAAAAAAAATACTCATAAAACAAGTTTAAAAATAAAAATAGCTAATTTTAAATATAAAATTTCCAACTACTGTTATAACGTTTACATTTTTTATTAGTAGATTTTTTATAGAATTTATTATGTTACATATTATAGCAATATCTTATATATAGAAAATTTAACTATAGATTTTTCATATTTTTCTGAAACTTTTTATTTAATATAATCATTAACATAAATAAACATAAATAAGCATTATAAAAATAAAATCTATTATTTGAATTTGAATAAAATCCATATACAAAATTAGTTATATAATTTCTATTTTCAGGAAAATATAATATTCATACTGGCAAATTAATATTATCTCTAATTACTGGATGTTTACATAGTTTGTACTCTTATGCACAAATTGAAAATATTCATAAAAATAAATTTTCATATGTTGCATTTTCTGATAAATTTTACACAATCATTTATTGTTAAAAAGTTACTACTAGAAAAATTAATGTATTTAATTGGAAAATTTATACATATAATTTTTTTTTATTTTATACAACACAAATATATGAATTAACAAATTTATAATTTTACAAAAAATAATTTATTTTAATAGATTTTTTTAAAAAAATACATAAACAAATATTTAAATTTTTTTATACAAAAAAGAGTAAACATTATATTAATATATTAAAAAAAATACTGAAAATTTGATTTATTTTCCATATTTTTAAATATTATTTATCAATCTAAATAAAAAAATATATTGATTTTTCTTAAAAAATAATTAATTATAAATATAAATCAAGCAAACTGCTTATTTTAGAGCAAAATTTTTTTTATTAAATAATATATTTTTTTTATTTATATTTAAATATTATACTAAATTTGATATTCTCTAAAATAAAGCAACATATGAATTTTTAAAAATCTCTATTAAGAATATTATTTTATTTAGTATATAAAAACATTACATTGTTTTTATTATTTAATTTTATATTTTAAAAATTTTTTAAAATATGTTTATCAAACATAGTGCATTATTTAAAAAGTTTAAGCGAATATATAAATAAAACTAAAATATAAATTATTTTTTTTAAAAAAAAATTGATTTATATTCATTACATTATATTTTTTTTTTTTTAGTTATTAAAAATAAAATATAAAAATTTATAAATTATTAAAATAAAGATAAAATATTATATTCAATTGAAAAAGGTTATTAATGAAGATAATTTATTTTTTCTATTACTAAACGACTTGTACAAAAAAAAAAAATTAATTTAAAAAATATTTTTCTTTATAAAATTCATTTTTTATTTGATAATGTTTTTATTTTATGTTATAGTATTAAATCAATAAAAAAATATAATAGTTTTTTATACTTAAATTATAATAAATAAATTAAAATTTATCAAATTATCTTTAATAAAAAATATTATATTTGAAATAAATAAATATAAGATATATTAAATTTTAATATATATTTGCATTTATAAAATAAAATACATAAATAATAAAAAAATAATGGAAAAATTACTTTTAGAAGAAGAAGAAGGCCTTCTATAAGAATTCTAAAATGCTTTTGAAATTTAAAAATATGAAAAATAATAAAGAATCCTTTCGTTTAATGATGGAATAGTCGATTTTACAATAGAAGACAAAGGTTTATCATCGAAGATAAAATTAACATTAGAAGATAATAAAAAGACAAATATATTATATAATTATTCCCATTATCATTCTATGCATAACGAGTATTTTTTTAAAGATTTCAATAAAAAAGATAGTGATGAATTAAAAAAAGAAATTGAAAATATAATAATAGAACATGATTATTAAAAAGCTTGTGAAAATTTAAATGAGTAATAAATATAAAAAGAAGTTTAAAATTCAGCTAAAAATAACTATTTGAATGAATTTGTTATTTTTTTAAAAAATTAGTTGGTTTGTACTTTTAACTTTGATATTTTAACAAACGAATTTTAATATTCCAATTAGCAATTAATAAATGAAAACTTCAAAAAATTCTCTTCTGAAGGAATTTCTGGATAAATACATAAAATAGACGAAAAAAATCAACAAGAAGACGAAAATACATCGCAAACAATCTTTTAAAAATATGAAAATGAAAAAAATATAGAAGAAGATTTCTTACATTTAGAAAGTTAAGTTTCTCATTTCGAGGAAAATAAAGAACCTATTTAGCCTGATTTAGTCGAAAAAATCAACAATTAATTAAATTTAACTCAACAAAATTAAATTATTAATCCAGAAGTCATTTTCAAAACAATCTAAAGCAACTTTGAGTCCAATATTTAAAAAAAACAAAGAATAAATCTCGTTTATAAAGGAAAAGATTTCGATTCTATTCTTATGGATGCCGATAAGCGTATAAACTAATAAAAAGCAATTCTAAACTTATAAGAATAGTAATAAAATCAACTAGATGATGAATATGAAGATGATGAAGAAGAAGAGGAACCATTAAAAAAATTCGAATTAATAAAGTAAATACAAAAAAAAAAATATAAAAAATAAAAAAAATAGATTGCAAGATACCACCTAAAGAACAACAAGTAAAAATTACTAATTTGCCATAGAAGATGTTTAAGACATAATTTTATTTTATGACCGACTTCCAAAATAAAGAATGGCAATTAAATTCGATTTTGAGCTTGATAATTTCCAAAAGCGAGCTATTTTACGTCTTGAAGAAAACGAGAGTGTATTCGTCTGTGCCCACACTTCTGCTGGTAAAACTGTAGTAGCCGAATATGCTATAGCCTTAGCTAAAAAAAATAAACGCAAAGCAATATATACATCCCCTATAAAGGCTTTATCTAATTAAAAGTATAGAGACTTTAAACTAAAATTTGGATAAGATGTTGGAATAGTAACCGGTGATGTTTCCCTAAACCCAACCGCAAGTTGTTTAATAGTAACAACTGAAGTTTTAAGAAATATGCTTTATAAAGGACATGATATAATAAGGGATATTTCCTGGGTTATTTTCGACGAAGTACATTATGTGAATAACCAAGATAGAGGTGTTGTATGGGAAGAAACAATTATTATGCTGCCAGAAAGTATAGGATTAGTCATGTTAAGTGCAACAGCGCCGAATTATATGGATTTTGCAGATTGGGTAGGCAGAACGAAAAAAAAGAACATTTTTGTACAAAAAACTACTTTTAGACCCGTTCCATTGGAACATAGTATTTATGTTAACGAGAAATTTCATTTAGTCAAAAGCAGAAATGAGGCTCTTGATGAAAAATCTTATTATAATATTAAAAAAGAATTAGAATAAATCGATAATTAGAGAAAAAATGTAAAGTTTAATAAAGGATAGATGTTAGCTTAAAAAAAAGAGAAGGATATTTATAAAAATACTAATTTGTCATAAAAATCAAAGGCTATGTCGAAAAAATATACTGAAATGTATATTAAAAAAACTAGTAAAGTTAATGTAGGAGGAGGGTAGAAAACAGAAGCTTAATAAATGAAAAAATTACTTAAATATTGCGAAAAAACCAAATTATTACCATGTGTTGTTTTTGTTTTTTCAAAAAATAAAATTAAAGAACTTTCAGAAAGTTTAAAAAATATATCTTTTTGTTCTTTAGAAGAAAGAGTATTAAAACATTATTATTTAATATATATAAATATAATTTTATTATTATTATTATTATTATTATTTTATTATTATTATTATTATTATTATTATTATTATAGAGAAAAATAGAAGAATTTTTTAATAAATTTTCTCGTAATATAAAATCATAAGATTTAAAAGTTTAATAAATCTAAACTATAAAAACACTCATGATGTGTGGTATAGGAGTTCATCATGGTGATGTTATTCCCTTCGTTAAGGAAATAGTCGAAATTCTTTTCTCTGAAGGCTTAATTAAAGTTCTATTTGCAACCGAAACATTTGCTATGGGTATAAATATGCCTACAAAAACTGCTATTTTCCATTCAATATCTAAGCATGATGGATAAGGTCGCCGTATTTTAAATTCTTCTGAATATACATAAATGAGTGGAAGAGCAGGTCGAAGAGGCCTAGATGAATAAGGAAACTGTATAATTTTTATAGCAGAAGGTAGACAATTACCGTCAAAATTAGACTTGAAATTAATGATGGATTCCAAAGGTGAAGTCTTATAGTCTAAATTTAAGATTTCTTATGAAATTATATTAAAACTTCTAACTTCTTAGGAAATAAACGTTACCGACATGATGAAAAAAAGCTATTTAGAAAATTCCAAACACGCTAATTTATCGCAAAATGTTAACAAAATAAAAGACTTGAAATAAGATTTGATTTAACTAGATAAAATTACCTGTGAATTTAAACTTCCGACCGAAAAAGAAATTCCTTTATTTGAATTTGTAAGATCAGGTTAAGATTTATTGAAGAATGCTCCTCTATTTTGGTAAAAAGATGTTTAATATTTCCAAAAAAATATTTTAATACCCTCTTTTTGCCTACTTTTGGACAATAAATTGAATAAATACTTATCTTTAATAGTTGATATTGATAATAATAGAAATAATAAAAAATTTCTTAAATGTCTTATTAATAGACATATAAATGAAAAAAATGTACCGTCTTTTGATTCCGAAGAAGACAAAAATAAAGGATATAGAGAGTTTCCTACTTATATTGTTAATTTTGATAGATAGGATTATACATGCGAAATATTTTCTGTTTCAATTGATTTTGCTTTAAAAATTTATTTTGATAATCCTAATATTAAAGAAGGTGATCCAAGAAATAGAATTTATATAGAAAAATGCGCTTATATTTTATATAAGAAAGAATAAGAGTAATAAGCTTTAGTTCATATATAGGATATGAAAAATAAAAATAATTAATAATTTAATAAACAATTATAATAATAATTTAAAAAGCCTTAATAATCAAATAATAAAAATTAATTTTAGGAAATGTAATTTTAAGGAGTAAATTAAGAATATTTGCTTTTAAGAAATTAAAACTTAGAAATTTATGAAAACTCAACATGTTCCCAATGTTTTCTAAAAGAAAAACACGTCTAACAATATTTAAACAAAAATAAAATAAACTCATAACTAGAGGAACTTTTTAAAAACATAGATGATGAAGAAATCACACAACTTTAAAGTTTCCGAGGAAAACTTAAAGTTTTACAAAAATTAAATTATACAGATAATGAAAATCTCCCTCTATTAAAAGCTAGGGTGGCAAAAGAAATAGAATTAATATATGTTTGTGAGCTTTTAGTCCAAGGAATTTTCGATTAACTCACAGAACCGGAATTAGCCTCACTTCTAAGTTGCTTTATATGCCAAAGTAAACCTAAAATGGGGGCAGAGAGATATGATCTATTAACTGATTACGATAATGGATTTGGTTATGATGAGTTCTTTATTGAAAAATATGAATAGTCGATTACTATACTGAAAGATATCATAAATACTGAAATTGAAAATGGGGTTGTTATAGCAGCTTCGGAAGATGATTATTTATAAGAAGTTTTTAATCCTGAATTATCAAAAGTAGTCTATGAATGGATGAAAGGGAAAGATTTTTTCACTATTTGTTAGTTGACCGAAGTATAGGAAGGTAGCATTATTAGATGCCTGGTTAGATTAGAAAATTTAATGAAAAATTTAAAAAATGCAGCTATTTTATTAGGAAATAATTAACTATGTATGAAAATTGAATAGGCTTAAGATATAATGAAAAGAGATATTGTTTTCTCATAAAGTTTATATTTAATTGAAAATTGATATTATTTTTTAATTTATTTTATAATAAAATTTAAAATTAATAAAAAAATTAAATTTTTTATAAAAAAATATATTTTAATCATTATTATTTATACTAATTATTATTTATATTAAAATAATTGTATATAATTTAATAAACAAAAAAAATATATTAATTAAAAATTAATAAATATTTATTAAATTTGTTAAATAAATAAAAATAAAATATTTTATTATATTTAAAAAAAAAAAAATTAATATTTCATTATTTATATTTTATTTGTAATAGTTTTTATTTTTTATATATATTATTATTATTAATTTTTTTTTTTAATTTTAATATTTTTATCATTATTATTAATATGAAAAGATAATTATTTTATATAAGAATTTTATTTATAAATTTTATATTTATTTTATTATAATATTTTTATAAAAAATATTTATATAATATTTTGTGTTTAATTTTTATTTAATTGTTATTTATTAAATTATTATTTTTTATATTATATTTTTTTTACTTTTTATATATATTACTTTAATATATTATATACATTTATTGTTATTCTTTATTATTATTTAATTCCTCATAAGAATACTAATTATATAAAGAATTATATTTAATATATATTTTCTTTTTATATAATTATAATAAATATTTTTCCTCTTATATTTATCTATTTTTTTAAAATATTTTCACTTATTAAAATATTTTTTAATTATATTACTAATCTTTTCTTATTCGGTTTATTACTTATGAAAAAACTATGCTCAGAAACATAACTTTTAATTTTTTTTTTTATTCATTTTTATCAAATATTTTTTTTCATATATTAAATTTTTTTTTTTCATATTTTAAATTTATTATTTCATATTTTCAATTTATATTGTCTTCTCTATCTTATTTAAAAAGGTATGATTTTTTTTTTAATAAATTCATATTTATTATTAAACTAACCATGATTATTTATTTTTCTTTAATATCTCAAATTTTTACTTCCTTTATTTTAAAATTTTTCAAATATATAATTTTTTTTGTTTATCTATTTTATATTTATAAATATCACTAAATTCTATTTTATACATTGGCTTAAAAACTCATTTTTTTTTCGATAGTTAAGCCCGATTTTTATATTTATGTAATATTTTATTGGTTTTTCGTTTTAAAATTATAAATAATGATGATATGTAATTTATTATATTAATCTATTTCTAATATAATTATGGTATTTAAGAAAATTTCATTTATTCTTACTTGATAATTTAAGACTTATAAATATATAATATATCTAATTTAAAAATAAATATATTATTTTATATTTTTAAGTAAAACATAAAAATTTTTTTTTCATTAAAATAAAATAATTATTTTTTAATAGAGATAAATTAATAATGTTATAAAATATATAATTTTAAATGTAAAATATAAATATAAGAAAACATCAAAAACATATTTAATATTAATTTGTTTTTTTAAAAAAATATCTTTTGTCGATTTTTTTTTATTTAAATCTAAACTATCCATGTTTATAACCCATAATTAAATCTTTTCATCTACAATAACTCACTAAAATTAAATTCATTAATAATCTAATCAATATTTTTTGCTTCACTAATTTACTTTTCAATAATATGTCCAAAAACTCTTTTTTCGACTGAAAAAGGTCTCTATTTAATTAAATTTTATCCTTAATACTTGATAATAGAATTAAGACCCATCCAAAGCAAGAAATTTCATTAATAATTTCTAAAAAGAAACAAAATAAAACTAAAACTCAATATAAAAATTTTATTATAATATTTTAAATCATCAATAAGTTCTTTCTTCAATTTATTCTAGTATAAAATAAAATTAAAAATTTACTGAGTAATATACTCCCCAATTACCACAGAGAAATGTTTCGAATTTCCATAAGTAATATTACTGATATAATGTATTAATGTAAATTATTTAATTTCAATATATTTAATTATATTAACTCCCAATTAATTTAACTAATTTTTTCTCCATTTTTAAATTAAAATGCTTATTCTATTATCTATGATCTTAAATTAATCATAATATATGCGTTAATTGAAAAATTAATTTATTTAGTTATTTTAATTTTTCTTAGTTTATAGTTTAATTTTTTATAATATACGAAGTATAATTTTGTATCAAACATTGATTTTTGCATTTTTAAAATATTTCAGAATATATATATGTATCTATTGAATTTATATATAAATTGTAACATTTTAAATTGAATATTTATATTTATTTCTAAGTTTTATTTAATTAAATAAATCAAAATTAATAATATTTAAAAAAAAAAAAATTGTTATTGCTATTATTATTAAATTTAATTTTTTTGAATTTTAAACAAATATTCATATAAAAAGAAAATTATTTATTTACATCTTAATTTTAATTTTGTTAAAATTTCTTTATGTATTAATGCATTTTTTTTTACTTAATTTATTAAAATAATATTAATAATAAAAATAAAAATACTAATAAATAATTTAAAAAATATATAGAATCTAATAAAAAAAATAAAATATCTTTTAAAATTTTAATTAATTAATTAATATAATAAAAAACTCACAAATCAAGAAAATATTTATAAAATAAAACAAAAAAATCATATAGAAAAAAAAAAAATTTATTTAAACTTAAATAAAATATAAAACAATGTTATCAAAAAACATCAATAACCTCATCAAAAATATACCTAGATTTTACTTTTCATAAGTAAATAATTTTCTTAAAATTCAAAAAAAAAAAAAACACAAAGGGTTTTAGATTAGAATACGACTCATTTGGTGAAATGAAAGTCCCAAACGATCGTTTGTGGGGGGCCTAAACCTAACGTTCTGTTTAAAACTTCGAAATCTGCTAAGACGTAGACAAAATGCCCAAATCAATAATAAAAGCTTTCGGTATTTTAAAAAAATGTGCTGCTAAAGTAAATAAAGAATACGCATTAGATTCTGAAAAATCAAAATACATCTAAATGGCTGCTGATGAAGTAATTTAAGGTAATATATATATATATAAATATATATAAATATATATATATATATATATATATATTTATATATTTTTTATATACATGTTAAATATTACAAATATATAGGGAAACTAAATGACCATTTTCCACTTGTAATCTGGTAAACTGGTTCTGGTACATAAAGTAATATGAATGCAAATGAAGTAATTGCTAATCGTGCTATACAGCTTATGGGTGGCGAATAAGGGTCCAAAGCAATACATCCAAATGATCATGTAAATATGTCTTAATCTTCAAATGACACATTCCCTTCCGTAATGCATATTGCTACAGTTTTGGAAACCTAATAGACTTTATTACCTGCTTTAGAAGAATTGCTTCATGCTTTAGAGGCTAAAGAAAAGGAGTTTTAAAAAATAATTAAAATCGGTAGAACACATACTTAAGATGCCACCCCTTTGACCTTAGGTTAAGAATTCTCAGGTTATGTGACCTAAATAAGGAACGGAATATAAAGAATTAAAGATAATCTACCTTAGGTTTGCTAATTAGCCCAAGGAGGAACTGCTGTTGGTACTGGTTTAAATACTTACATTGGCTTTGGGGAAAAAATAGCCAATGCAGTCTCTTAAGAAACGGGTTATAAATTCGAAACCGCCCCAAACAAATTCGAAGCCCTCCAATGCAACGATTCTCTCGTTGAATTTTCTGGATCTTTAAATACTTTAGCCTGTTCTTTATTTAAAATTGCTAATGACATCAGATTTTTAGGAAGTGGCCCCAGAAGTGGTCTCGGGGAACTCATATTACCTGAAAACGAACCTGGTTCTTCCATTATGCCTGGTAAAGTTAATCCTACCCAATGTGAATCACTTACAATGTGCTGTGCTTAAGTTATGGGAAATCACGTAGCTGTAACAGTCGGAGGATTAAATGGACATTTCGAATTAAACGTTTTCAGACCAATGATTGCTAGAAATGTTTTACATTCAATTAGGCTTTTAGGAGAAGGTAGTAGGTCTTTTACTAAAAATTGCGTACTAGGTATTAAGGCAGATACTAAAAGAATTGAGCATTTAATGTAATAATCACTTATGCTTGTTACAGCTCTTAATCCTTATATCGGATATGATAAAGCTTCAAAAATTGCAAAAAATGCTCATCATAAAAATTTGACTTTATTATAGTCAGGATTGGAGTTAGGATACTTTACTGAAGAATAGTTTAAATAATGGGTTAAACCTGAAGATATGCTTGGACCTAAGAAATATGTTAAGAAATGAGATTATTTTTATAATAGGAATATTTTTTTATATGTAAGTATTTTATTTTTTATTTATTTAGGCTTTTTTTTATTATAAAGAAAAAAAAAATATATATTTGTTTGCTTTTTTTTCTTTATTTAAAAATAAGAATTTCAAATTTAATTCAATATAAAAAATACAATATATATAAATTTATTCATATATATTTTGTTTCATATATTTCATTAAATTTCTATTATTTATTTAAAAAATCAATTGATAATAATTTTTATGGCCATTTATAAGATTATATTTTATAAATATAAACTATAAAAAAAAAATGATATAAAATTAAAAATAACAAAAAATTTAAAAAATTTAATAATAAGATGAAACAATATATAATTTATATAATTAATACGAAAAAAATATAAGGTAAGCTTAAAGCCTTAATAATAAAATTTAAAAATAAATAATTAATGATTAAAATTCATTACATTTTCCTTTAATAAAATAAAATATTTCTTAAAACAATATTTTTGTAATTTTAAAAAAAATATTGTTTTATAATTTTTTTTCAATAAAAAAGTAAAAAAATTCTCAAGGCTATTTATATGATAAACATCCATATATATGTAATTATTAAGATATTAGTTAAAATGATAAATAAATAAATATAAAGAAATATTTTCCTAATAAATATTTATATTTGCACGAAAAAATAGGTAAAAGATTTTTTTTTTAATTTATATAAAAATAAAATAAAAAGACTTTCTTCATCCAAATTAATAAATGGGAAAACTTAATTAAACACCTAGTGTACTAAAAAAAAGTGTATCACCAGTTTTATTTAAAAAAAAATAACATGATAATAAATAAGATAATATAATAAATAATATGAATTTAATAAATAATTCTAAAAATATAAATAAAAAAATATATTCAAAAATTAAATTTGAATAATAAGAAAAAAAAAATTAAAAGTTAATATATTTGCAAAAATAGAAACATTAATAAAATAATGAAAAAGAAAAATAGTAAAAAAATAATATGTATATAAAAATATAAATAATAAATAAATAATTAAAATTAAAAAATAATATATATTTTATATAAATATATATATATTTATATATTTATATATTTATATATTTATATATTTATATATTTTCATTTATATTTTTGTTTGAATTTTAGATATTAATTATCTTTTGAATAAATTGAGTAGTTACGAAATGATTTAAAATATAAATTGTAGTAATTAAATAATGAATATTAATATATTACATATATTAAAATATTTGATACTGAATGTATGAAAAAGAAAAAATTATATTATGAGAACAAAATAAAAATTATTTAACAAGATATAATTAAATTAGATAAAAATTATATATTTGTAGAAACTGGTAAATGAATATTAAATTTACATTTATTACAATATTAAATATAAAAAAAAATATAATAAATAAAATTAAAAATAGTTATTATATATATATAAATTTTATTATATTATTATATTATATATTTTTTTTATAAATTTATATTTATATATATTATTTATTTATTTTTTTTTAAAAAAAACCTATAATATTTTAATTATTAATATAATAGTTATAATTTTTATTTTTAAACCAAATTCTTTGTATTTATTAAAAACACATAAATATATTCATTAAATAAAAGATATATTAAAAATGGGTTTGTCAATATGTTGTCAAAAAGAAGATAAAACCCTTTCATATTAAAACTAAAAAACTTATAGTTATAGAGCTAAATCAACAGAATTATAATCTTAAAATTTAACATTTCCTTTCTATAATTACCCATAATCGGAATAAATTAATTACAATTCAAAATTAATAGAAGAAATTTTCATAAAAAATACAAAAGAATTAGCTTAAATGCCTTTAATATATTCTAATGAAGATGAAAGAATATACTTTAAATCATAAAATTTAATAAATTTCATATAATTAGAATTTTTAGTCCACACATCAACTGAAAAAATCAGTTAATTAATCTAAAATATCCATAAATATACAAACATAATAAAATAAAATTAAATTATATAAGCAATAGATATAAAAAAGAACGTTCATATACACCAATTATAATACCAAACTGGAAAAATAGAAAAGAAATAAGAAATAGTATTCATATTTTACCAATAAGAAATAAACGACATAATAAATAATTGTTTTTACTCAGTAGAAAATGAGAAAATTACATAGAATAACGATATTGAAAGAGTATAAATAATAAAGGCAGGTCATTCTTTTATAAATATTAATAAATTTCCAAAAACGACAAAAAATAATTTAAATTCAGAAACTAGTTTTAATACAAACAATTTATACTTAAATTAGACAAAATCGAAAGTTGTTTTTTACGCTGAATTAGCTTCTCATAAAATGCAAAATAATAATTTAGTAGAAATGGTTTATTTAACTAAAGCTAAAGAATATATTAATTTATGTAAGTTACTTATTAATAATTTACATTCACATTCATACTCACATTCTGAAGTATCTATTTAAAATATTGATAATAATTAATAAAATTAAATTATATGAAGATTTTTTAATTATTTTGTTTAAATAATAATATATATGTAAAAAAAAAATGTTTATGTATATTTATTTATATATTAAATAATATATTTGATTTTAAAAATTAAATTTATAATAAAATTTTAAATAAAATTTATATTAATATTTTTATTTTATAATTAACTTTATAGTAAAAGCTTATTTAATAATTAATTAAAATTTTTATATTAAAAATAAAAATATTGGTTATAATGAAATTTTATCGTGAAATCAATTACAAATAACTCAATTTTTCAAATTATTTTTATTTTAATTTTATATTAAAATTAAAATAAATGCATTAAAAAAAAATTCTGTTTAAATTATAACCTGAAATTTTAATTTTTTATTTCATATTATCAAATCAAAAATGTAATTTTAGGTAATGATTTTAACTCGATTTTTTTTTATTATAAATTTATTTTATTAATTAAATTTTTAATAAAAAATTAAAATTATAAAATTATAAACAAAAAATGGAGTTCTTTGATTTCACGATAAAATTTCAACATTTACAATATGTAATATTTATTATTATAATAGTATTTATTTAAATTAAATTTAATTTTAGCTTTATAAATATAAAAATAATAATACTTTTCAATAATTTAAAAAGACTTATTATAATTTTATATATTTATAAAATTATATGATAAAAAATTAAATGCTATTAAAAAATAAGTAGATATATTATATAATTAATATATATATATTATATAATTAATTTATATATTTTTTTTTAAAAAAATAATTTTATTTAATTAATAAATAATAAAATTATAAAAAAACTTGATAACCTTATTTATAAAAATAAAAAAGAACAAATAATTTTCAGCCAGTCTTATAAAAAAGTAAGATTAATAATAATTTCTATGCAAAATAAAAATTTTATTAATTTTTTATTTAAAAATAAAATATATTATTTCTATTTTTAAATATAATAATCATATTATTAATTGTATAATATTAATAATTTTATTTTATAAATAATCATATAAAAACTTTCATTAAATAAATTACTGATTTTATGTAATAATATATTAGAAATAATAAAAAGAAAATTAAATATAAAAAAAAAGTATATGAAATTAATTTAAACAAACATATATTTAAATAAAAATATAAATATAATTTTATTAATATACTAAATTATATTTTAATTTAGATTTTAAACTAAACAAATTGAATTCCTTTAAGTGTAAAAATATATATTTTTATCTCTTTAAATTAATATAATTTTAATAAATATTTTTAAAATAAATTAAAAGAAAAGATTTAAACAAAATATAAAATAGTTACTTAAAAAAAAAAAATATATTTAATGATTTAAAATACTAACAAAGAAGCCTAACAAGAAGACTTTATTTAGCATTTTTTATAAAATATATAATTAGATAGCACATAATATGATTTCAAAAAAAAAATTGTATAATGGGTTAGTTGTATTCCAACAAAAACATAATTATAAATAAGTATTGCTTATTATAATAAAAATATAGAATTAAAAGAAAAAGAAAATTTAGTATATTGGGAGGCTTATTAGAATTTATAAATCCCTCCTATAATAATAGAATTTCCAAAATAATTTAATGCTAAAAATCTTACTTTTATATTAAGTTCAGTAGTAGAATACAATCAAAAAATAATACCATAACACCTTATCGGAAACACTAAAATTACTGTATAAAAAGGACATGGTACTAACATTTAATTTAAGGGAATTTAATTTCAAAATAAATAGAAAAACATATTTAAGGTTTCTACATAATTTAAAAAAAATAATGACTTTATATTAAAATAATTATTTTATATATAAAATTTAAATAGAAAAAATTTCAAAGAATAGCTATTTATGTAGTACACAATTACAAATAAAAAAACTAAACAATCGAAGGATTCTATATAAGCTCTCCATTTTAGGTTAAATCTAGAAAAAAATCACATCAAGAAAAAGTATAAATATATAAATTTAAATATATATATATATAAATATATATATATATTTATATATAT